>NC_141541.1:33582500-33882500 GCF_021556685.1 Rattus norvegicus | reverse complement strand
GGTGCAGGAGGAGCTGAGAGTTCTACATCTTCATTAGAAGACTGCTAGTGAGAGACTGACTTCCTGGCAGTTAGAGTGAGGGTCTTACACCCACAGCCACAGTGACACACCTATTCCAATAAGTCCACACCTCGTAATAGTTCCACTCCTTGGGCCAAGCATATACGAACCATCATGCACGGATTTTATGATAAACTAAGATTTTTCCCACTAGCAATTTATTTCCGTCCAATTAATGCAGATAAGGAAAGTGGAGAGTGCCTTCTTATAACATTTGCTGTTATTAACATCCATTCAGCCCACTAGAAAGGTAACGAGATGGGGGAAAGCTAAAACGGCCAGGACAGTCTCTAATTATAACGTGATGACTGACGTACATTTAGTAACTGAAAGCATTGGTAGTCCCATTGGTTCCAAATGCCAAATGCTTGCACCATGCAAATCCCAGCTGGAACAGTGAGACTTGCTATGTGGAAAAACATGCTGTATAACTGGTTTGATTTCCAAAAAACTGGGACACAAAGTAAAGCCGACAGTATCTTCATTGCAGAAAGGTGTTCCATTCCTGTGGAGACCTTTGGTGTGGCAACTATGTCATGTACCCTATGTCTGACCCTTTCCATACCTGCTTTTATTGGGAAAGCCCACAGGCATGCATTTTGAACTTTTGCCCTCACAAATTCCTTTTGACATGCGGTTGTTACTTATGCAGACCCTAGCACTGAGACAATGTCCATGGCAATGCATCTCAGATGGTCCTGACTGTGGCTCCTTCCCGATTCTAATGCCTTGCTTTCCCTTTTGACTTTTCACTATTTAATTACGATGCCAGGCAGACCTGGTCTCATAACCCTCTAAGGAATTGGGAAACAGATCCTTTGTCTTTTGGGAAAAATACAAACCCCTGAGTGCCTAAGTTGTCGAATCTATAGCACTTCATGCAAATTTCCCCAAGAGTTGAATCCTTAATAAATGCACATAGTTTGATAGGTAAGATTCTGGTCTCCATGTCCCCTTGGCCAGATTCTCTTGAGCAGAAGAGGACATGTTAACCCATATATGGCTTCCTTCCTCTACCACAGACTGGGTTGTTTTGAAGAAAGCCACAGCAGTGTGCATGGGATCTTCTCAATATTCACGTGAACATTGTATTTATGTTTGATTAGGGACGATAGCAACGTCTTCTTTGTAACACAGCAGCTCCCTGGATGCTGGTCAGAGGCCTTCGCTGTTTACCGCTGGAAGATTCAGTGCTTATCTTCCTGTGGCCACCTGTTTCTTAGAGATCGTGTCTTAATTAATTCTGTGTTATCGTAACAGAAATTGTAGCAACACGACAAAATCAAATTGTAAATGAAAGATAGAGAGAAAGAACAAACTCTGCTGACCAGAGCAGGGAGTCTGGAAGTCTTCAGGGAACTGGGAGGGCCGGGGAGTGGCTGCAGGCTTGCTAGAGGCTGCCTACTGAGCTTTGGAAGAATGGAACCACATTCTGCTGCACTTGGAAGGAGACCTAAAGTGTTCCTAAGCCAGTGGTGTGCAAATCTCTTCAATGAACTAAAACAAAAATTTTTTTTACTAGTGATCAGCATAGGTGCACATGATGTGGAGATGACCCATCAGCCTTCTTACCTATACCTTCACTTAACAAGTTAAGGACCGGTTTGCCTTGAGTAGGTTATTAGTGGGCATTCTTCTTCAACTCACATGCTTAACTCTAGAGACTTCCTCAGCAGCCTCAGCCTCAGCATTGTCTCCAACACTAAATTCAGACAGGCCTAAGGAACAAGACTCCCAGGGTGCCTTGCTTTTCTCAGGCTAATAGACTGAGAACCTATGTAAAATTCAATGCTATGAATGGTTTCTAGAGAGAGCCAGGCATTGCGTTTTCACGGGGGAATCATGGGTAACAATGGGCTCTCTGTGCCTACCCTACATTCCCATACTGAACCACCAAGGGTAGCCACTCTATCCAGACTTGCTATTCCTTCCTAAACCTTCCAACCTTGCCCACCTAATCCACTACCTAGTTCTCTTCCACTTTCCCCCAAAGTGGGCCAACTCCTCTTGTTGGCATACCACAACAGTTAAACCAATCTTCCTTATAGACATGATAACTACATATCTGGTATTCTAAGGAATAGGGCCTTTTATTTCCACTGCCTAAGTTGGCAGAGTGTTAGGGCACTGAAAGGAGTGTTTCTTTGAAATCCACCTGGTTGATAACCACACCCACTAGCCTCCTTGCTGTCTCTCCTGGAAGCAATCTATGGCCTAACAGAGTTTGTTTAGTACCCTGGGCAAGATTGATCCGCATGGTTGATAAAATATGCACTTCGTGTTGTTTTACTGAATGGAGATTGATTCAGGGGCTGGTTAGCCAGCATCCACAGAGTCTGTCCCTGGCAGAAGAATAATCAAGTCGGAAGGGAGTACAGACCCAGACAGTCAAAGGTTCAGTTTGCATATGCAAGCCCCTAGTGAGCTGTGCCACCAGCACCTGCTTCAGGGATGATCGAATTGCTGCTTCTGGAACCACAAGTGGTAGTGTGAGCGAGCCTTCCTCATTAACTTCTTAGACGCCCATTGTGTTTCTAACTTCTCTACTAGGCGTCTGGCCACATGGAGTCTCAGAGGACAGCATTGACAGAAGTGCAACTTCTACCCATGGGCTGCTGTCTTGCTGCTACGTGGGGCTAGCTGTGTTGTCTGTATTCTCTTGTTGCTAAGGAATCTTTCTATTCTCTGAGCACTCCCCATACATGCGCATGTGTGTGCGTGCTCACACACGTACATGCACACATTTTTGGCTGCGTTGAGATGCGTAAGGTGAGCTATCAGCTGGGAGTTAATGACAAGGATCACTGTCAAGCTTTACAAAACGGAATTCCATCCGATGGTGACGGTAGACTTCTGCGAAGACACTATAGAGGGGAATATGACAGCTTTTTCAATCCAGTTATCAAAGCATTTGCAGCTCAAAGCAGGTGAAACAATAATGTAATCTTAGTGCTGAATGCTCATTTGTAGCTGAGTGTTTCAATAAATAAAATGGTGGGGGAAATGAAAGCAGGCCTGTTGTCTCCCACCCACTAAATTTAATATCCAGGCTATTGACTGACAGCTTTTTATCACTATAATTAGTATGGATTGTTCCTGAGGCCATTGATCAGCCTTCCTACCTCTCTGGACTTGAGTTGATGCTTTTCTCTCTCTCTCTCTCTCTCTCTCTCTCTCTCTCTCTCTCTCTCTCTCTCTCTGGTCCTCCCCACCCTTTTATTTCCATATTGATTTTGACAGTGGTGTTCCACCGCAGAGAGATTGCTCAGTCAGACAAAAGAAAACTCAGGGTGACATCACCTCCTCTTCCCTGCTGACCTGTGACCTGACTCTTGGTACCAGTGGCCTTCTGCTCTTTTGTTCTATACACAGGATTCTCTTCTGGGAAAAGCTATACCCAATCAGCCGTGAAGTCTGTGTTCAGTGAACATCTGTCCAATAAGTTAATATTCCTATTTACTCTGACTGGGCACGGTAACAGAATTGGGTGGACTAAAGATGCATTGTTGTGATTCAACCAATTGTATATAGCACAGGTTAGAAACTGATCAATTCTTTATAGCACAGGCTAGAAATCTATTTCTTCTCATGACATTCAGTCAGTCCAGTACAGCCCCCTTCTCACCCTATCTGTGTCTGTATCATCAGGGTTAAAATGTCATTGTTCAGTATCTCTTGCCTTAACTATGGTGATGATTGTGCCCCTCATCCTGTCTAAGCCCAAACTTCCATCCCTAGATCCTGAACAAGATGGCAGGAAGGATTATGTAAAATACCAACTTTCACTACACTCCCCAGTATCTGTGTCTAAGCTGCTTGGCATAGTACATGTGACTGACTCCCTTACCCAGCCTTCCTTCCTGGGCTCTCATCCCCATTTCTAGGCACTGGAAAGATGGAGTTGCCTACTGTTTGCTCTGTTCTCAACTGTGCTGTGCCTCTGTAGGGTCCTATCCCATAATGCTTTCCATTCTTTTTCTTCTTGATTTCTCTTTATCCATCCTTCAGGCAGAATTCCTGAGGGCATCCGATATGGGAAGAATTCTTTCTTCTGAGAAATTGATACAGGGTCCTTCTTACTTATTATCCCAGGGAGCAGAGGGGGTGGCCAATGTCCCTTCAGGTGAAGGACAAGCAAGCTATCTGCTATGTTTGGAATGTGCTCCACATTTCGGACTTTTTGTCCATTGTAGTCATACTGAGAAATGGTGGAACCTGTAAGGACTGGAGCCCAGTGGAAGGTAATTAGGCCATTTGGGAGCTACTATTAGAAGGGAATAATACAGATCTTACAGAATGAGTTAGTGCTCTTGGGGCTCGATTGGTATAAAATGTGGTCACACCACACATTTGGCCTCTCCTGTACATAGTGGTTTCTGTCTTCTCCACTATTTTGTAAAGTAGCCTAGGAGGAGCCTAGGGAGACCCCTAGAATTCCTGGGACTGCTTAATCTTAGACTTTCACCTTCTGTAATGGTAGTCTAAATAAACATATCTTCTTTATGGAGCAGGAAGTCCTGGCTATTTTATTATTAACCCAGAGATGGTCACCATCTTTCCATAAAGAACTTGTATGTTTCAGATCAGTTGCAAGCCATATTGTGGGTTAGTTTTGTAATTTACACAATAAAGTATACATTTCATACCAGTTTTCCTAATGGAATTTATTCTGCCTCATTTTGAGGTAAGATCAAATTGTCAGCAAAACTTCTATGAAGGACATTTCCTAAGTAGGGGAAATGCTAAGTATTTCTAGAAGTGCCCCCTGAGCTGGTACTGGCATGGCTGCCCTGCTGTGCTGGTGACAGCCTCTGGTCCCAGGGCTGTGGGCAGTGTGGAACCTGTCTCCACACATCTTGGAATAAAGCCTCCCTCAAACTTCCAGGTGCTTGCACACATCATGAGCCTGGTGTCAAGCCATTAAACTAAGTGCAACTCTCTCCTTCAGAACTGAGCAGAGCAGAGCCAAATTGGACTGTAAAGGCCCTGCATTCCTTGGCCCCAGGGAGCCTGCGGCATCTACAATGCAAATTGGCCTCATGAAGAGCAGAGTGTGCCAGGGTCTGCCTTCATCTGATCCCTATCCTGCCTAGTGTTGAACATCGGCAGCAGATGTTCCTGGAGGTGACTCCCTAGATGCTCACAGGCATGGCAGGCACAGCACAGTCTCCTCACTCAGCCTCTCTCCACACTTATAGGAGACGAGTTTGACAGACTGAAACCAGTTGGCACGTGTTCTTGGCCAGATTGGAATCCGGCCCTTGCACAGGTTTGGGGGTCCACTGTGACTTCAAGTAAAGCTCACTGAAGACATGAGGTTCTTAGCTGCAAGGACTCTTTTGCCTTTGCGTGTGTGTTAGCATTTCTAATCTCAGGCATTTTGTTGGTGTGGGGAGCATCACTGTAGGCTTAGGGACTTTGATATGTTCAGGCGCATGGAAATGCCTTCTTATTTTCTTACCCTCAGTGTGGTTGATTAACTTCTGGACTGTTAAGTGATCATCAGATTGTTTTTATTATTCTCTTTAATTATGTGTGTGTGTGTGTGTGTGTGTGTGTGTGTGTGTGTGTGTGTGTGTGTTTTGCTGGAGCCCAGCAAAGGTGAAGGCACATGTCTGTCTTCCACTCCAGAGACTTCTTCAGAATTTACATTTGTCTGAAAGATATGCCAGTCATCACATGCTGCTTCCTAGATCCATGTCCTAAATGTGCCACTGACTGGCTGTAGATCTGGTCGAGAGATATCCCAGTTTTCTGAGATTCCATCCCCTCTATTGTAAATAAAGTTCTTCTGGGTTGGTGTAAGGGTCAAGGGGGCACAAAGGCAGTGGCCTGGAAAGAAGCATGAGGTTATTAACTGCCTTTTCCTTTATCCTTGATAGCTTTGCAAATGGCCTTCCCTCAGGGATTCCTGGCCTATGGCATCTTTAATCTTCAACATGACAGACACACTTGCATGTAATACCCACGTGTATATGGATATTGTGGATACATGTGAGGATATTTGCTACAGTATTTAAAGTAGATATTTCATATGGGGCAGTTAAGTCTCTTTATCCATCATCTTTTCTCCCTCCCTCCTTCTGTCTCCTTTTTCCTTCTTCTCATTTTCTATCTATCTTTCTGACCCCATCTTCTATTCTCCCTACATGAATATTTGAAAAGCAGCAAAGATCATAAAACACTAACTCCTTTAAAGGATGATCCAACAGGAATCTCGGTAAAATGGGTTGGTCTTAAAGTCCCTGCGGAGCCCAGCATCGCACTTCGACTGTGTGTTCTTCCTCTCACTGAGAGATCACCCCTTTTGCCCTAGTCTCTACCACCTTCCTCCCAATCCTGGCCTCTAGAAGCTCCATGGAGAGCACGTGCTCTGAGCCCAGAAGAATCACATCCAAGATTATGATGCTCCTTCCTGAAGCTGTGCCCACTTAGTGAGGATGAATAGAGATTTTGAACTCAGAAAACTCCCAGGGGGGAAACACTGGTACGTTTGGGATAAATAATGTGTGCTTATTAATTTAATACATATGGTGAGAGCATGAGCCCGTCTGTCCTAGCGCAGAAAAGAAAGCTATTAAAATGTATCTTTTAGGGGGAGTCACAAAAAGAGAAACAAAAAGAGTCAAGTGGTAAAAGCAGAACGTGTGAGGAGCATCAGGGAGTGGAAAGGGCGATGAGACAGTTGGAACTGAACAGAAACCTGTGTTAAGAAGCAAGCCTAGAAAGGTGGAAGGGACCAAGGGCCTCAGTGGAAGAAGGACCGTGTTCCCAAGCTTCCAGGATAAAACTCAGAAACAACAGGTGCATGGCTAATTGTCCCTAATTATCCTGAGCTGACCTCTCCAGGTTGGAGTCCCCAACAGTTATCTGGTTGGATAGCTGACACTGCAAGTTTCTGTCATTTTGCCTCTTTGATGTCCAGGCCCCAGAGTTCTGAACTGATTGCTTCATGCTGGGGGACCTTAGCTTGGGGAAGTTCTCCCTCTACTCATCTTTTTCTCCTTAACCTAAAGTTGCTTTTCAGATGAAGAATTTCACGGCGTTCTCTACAATACCTGTGCCAACCTTCAGGAGGAGGAGCGAGGCCGCACATGTGAACCATTTTTGCCAACCATCCTGGTCCCTGCTCTAAACCCAGCCCCTTCTCAAAGTTAGCTATTGGAGGCTAAACTGGGACCAAGTGCTCTGTAGAGTAGAGGGTGGGTGTTGGCCTGTAGCCATCAGTGAAATAGCAAGGTTCAATTACTTGTTCCCTGAAGCTGAAACAATTGCCATTATCCTACATAATATTACTTGACCTACATTTTCACTTGAAAGCTTTCAGCTACCAGTTTGAATGTTGAGCTATATTCAAACACATTCAAATTACAGGAGGGACAGAACAGCAGTGCCCACTATGTACCCACCTCCACCTTCCCTTCCCTTCACATTTGGTGAGGCATTTACTCGCTCCTCCACGGTGGCAGTCATCATCAGATGGTCTACCTAAAGGGGACTTAGTCTCAAGTAATAAGGCAGCCGCTTACCCAGGAAAGGGGTATCAATGTCCAGGATGGAGATTTCAGCCATCTGGATTCAAAGGGTCAGATTATCCACTGGCAGCAATTAAGCAGCTCCGTGCGGAGCAGCCACGTGACCACGCCAAAGGTGCTGCCAAGACAGGAGGTTAGTAAACAGAAGTACCCGCAGGAAGGGCTTCCAGGTTGGCCACAGCCTTGGCCACTTGGCATTTACACAGCTTCCTCTCTGCGGCATCCCATCTGTCTGTGCCCACACCCACCTATAAGCTGTCTGCAGAGAGTTTAAACAAACGCAGGATCACGGGCTGATTTTGTTTAAGATGTTAAAAGTCCAGAACTGAGTGGATCTTCAGGGCAACTCTTAAGCGTCCACAGCATCGGCAGCAGCCACAGCATCCACAGCAGCCACAGCATCTGCAGCATCCGCAGCTCCCTTCCCTGATGGGCCGGCTATTCCTCCAATGTTGTCAGGCTGCACGATCTGCTGGAGCTGAGTGGAATGCTGAGTGTAATCATTTCCCCACAAACATATGAAACACATTGAAGAAGTCAGTGTCTCTGCTAGTTCTTCATGCAATCTATGAATTTTGAAAATTAAAAATCCCCAAAGTCTATAGGACATGCCCAACATTCTAGGCATTCTTCAATAGGCCAGGTGTTTACTTATTAGCCCCTGTAGTCTGAAGTCAGACCCCTTCTTTGGACTTGCTGATTAAGAGAAAATGATCAGGCCTTGTGACTACAGGCTATCAACCAGCCAATGTCCTCTGCTGATTTCTGGTTGGAGTCCTCTCACAGGGTGTGTGAGGAGGTGTGCACAGGATTTGGTGTCTATTGATACTGCTCTGTCTTCCTCAATGTACCGAAGTAGAATATGGGTTAAGTAAAAAGACTGGTTTTTGCTTATTTGTTTTTGTTTTCCCACATGAACTAACAACAGCTTTCTAGCAAGTAGTCTAAGTACAGTCTAGAACAGGGCCTCATTATGCCCAGCTTTCTGAGATTTTAGGGCTTACCATTCTTATTTTCTTTGTCCTGCTACGCTGGGACCACCTTGAGGGTTGGTATATGAAGGGCCCAAGCCCATGTCTCCTTTCTTAGCCTGACTCCATATGTATTTTTGAATACTTTGCTTAAGTTAACACCTTTGTTTCTCTTTTCTCTGATTTGCAGTAACAGTGCTTTGATAGACAGCCCCACCCCACCTACCAGTCGGACCAAAGTGGCTCCAGCAGCACCACCATAAATGCAAATATAAAACAGAATTACTAACTCCTCTCACATCCTTATCCTCCTGTGATGGAGAATACCCCATCTCACTAAAGTATAACACTCTCTACAAGGCTTCTCAGAGTGGAACTGCAGTGTTCACACCCATCCCTGCTCCTCCATGCATCGGCATCTCCCTTATTCCTAATCCACCCGCAAAGCATATCCCAAATCTATACTTTTGTTCTTAATTCCACAACCTGTATCTTGGCTCCTCATCGTCAAACAGCTATAGCTTCTGGAACTTCCTCATCACTGGCCTCTCTGCTACCAAGCTCTTTGTGTCACATGTCTTCTGGGAGAAGTAGAAACATCATTTTAAGAGAGAAACTGTATACCAGGATGTTACCCAATTTAAGAACATTGATCTAACTTTTACACTTAAAAACTAGGACTAGTTACCAACAAGACCTACACGCCCATTTCCCCTACCTATATATACTTATACAAATACACTGTGAATGGATGGAGTAGTGTAGCCCACTCCACTGATCTGCTCTCTGTACTTGGATAATATGCCCTGTACATTCTTGTTCCTTATCATGCTTGCACAGATCTCTTAGGACTGACCCGGGTATCCAGGTATCCATTTTTTTTTTCGGAGCTGGGGACCGAACCCAGGGCCTTGCGCTTCCTAGGTAAGCGCTCTACCACTGAGCTAAATCCCCAGCCTCCATTTTGATACCTCTTGATTAAGTCTTAGATCTCAAGATATTTTTTTTCTTGAAGATCTGCTTCTGTAAAGGCACAGCCCCAACCCATATACTTGACTTAACCACTGCCCTTCTCTATCCCATTGCCCTATGTGCTGTCCCCAGAATACCGTGCATTTATAAAACCACATGGCAACCTATCTCAGGGTTCTGACTAGCACCTCAGCTCCAGGAAGAAGGAGGGCTTTGTGTTCTGAGTGCTGTAGCTTTGCACTTTGCACCACATCCGGTGCAAACTCAGAACTGGACCAGTGACTACATGAACACGGGTTGGGTAAAAGAGGCGTGTACTCCTTTCAGCACAGTTTGCTTGGCGGTCCTAGCACCAGTAAACTTAGTAATTAACATCCTTTCATATCTCCCCATGACTCATCTCTGCCAAGGACACTTGTGTCTCTGGAGAGCTGCATTGCTAGCAGATGGCTGCAGCATGACCATAAGTATGCATGTGCCCAGTTTATTCTTTAGATCACACATGCTTGTGGCATGGGCTTTGTGTTTCTCCCCTTTCAGCTAAATACCTTTTCTGCAAATGTCTTTGCTCTTATTCATGTTTTGGTTCAATTTTTATAGCAAGAAATAATCTAATGAACTTGGTATACTTTTATTTCTTATTAGAAAACTACATTAATTCATACCTTAATTTCTAGATATATTTCCAACTTAGATAAGAACAAACATAGGAATGTGACATACTAAGTCACACAGAATAGATTTTCCTATCATCTTCTTGGAAAGAAAGTGAGGTTGAATTTTTATCTTACTGTTATAAAGTAGTGAGACTGTGGCTTAAATGTTCAGGCCAGCAAAATGGCTCCCGGATCAAAAGTGCTTGCCTTGCAGTTTTGTTGCCCCAACTTTGATTCTCAGAACCTACTGTGACAGCAGAGAGCTGACACTGGGCAGCTGTCTTTTGACATTCCACCTGCAAACTGTGCACAGGCCCACATTCACACATGATACACACAGACACACAATGACAAAAATAAAAAAAATTAAATTCAACCAATTTATTTCTGGTGGCAATGAAGTGGTTTTGTCTTTGGTAGTAATGTGTATGAAAAAGACATCCCCAAGGCCGTGGGGATGCTTACAAAGTGTCCCCCATCTGTGTTCCCAATGCTGAGGATTTCTGAAAGTCCTGGGCAAACTAACAAGGCACAGTCTCCCATGTACAAAATGGGATTGTTTCAGATCAGGGAGAGCTTAATAAACTGACCTTTTGAAAAGAACTGTAGATGTTTCAAACACCAAAGTCTACTGAGAAGAAATGGCGATGAAATGAAGCACTCAGATTTATTCTTTTAAAGGTGTCCTATCTAAATTCTTCAGTCTGTGAAATAGAATACTAAATGGTTTCCAGCCGGCCACTTACCACCACCAGGAGAGTGGAGGACTGTCTCTGTAATCATGATTAGTAATAAAGATACATTACCACAAGTTTTTATTTTCTGGGGAGGCTTTCAGTGGTTCCTGCTTGAGGCAGAAGGGAACCAGTTTGCTACGAATATAGGCATTTTGGCAAGGGATGAGGGAAGCGTTGCCGTGTTCAATGGAGGCTCCAGATGACTCTGATTATAAATAGCTACTACACAGCACAACAAAAGGTCACAAGATCCCTTTCATGTTTGTAGCCTTGGTTGTTGTAAAGGGGGCAGAACTACGCTCTCTGCCCTTGTTTGTCATCTAGCAGTACATAGCCTTCTTTATGTTGTACTGCCTCACTGGCGACTGACGCAGGCTGAGACATGGATATGCAGCTTGATGCATGTTAAACAGGCCATAGATGAAGCAATTGTGCGTCATTCGCCCGGTCTATTATATAGCATTGATAGACAAGTGAAAGAAACTAGTGTCCATGCACTTGGCTGAATTCGACAACTTGGAGACACATTATATAGAAGGGTAGGGCTAACCTTTTAGCAGGGAAAAAAATGACAAAGGAATCAGAAAGGCATTTTCTTTGAGTAAAAGAGCCATTTACTTAGTAAACATTGGAATTTCCTAGAGTAGCTTATGCGTTTCTCTGAATTGATAGAAAATGATGCTTCAGTCTTGAAATGGGGCAAGGCTGGTGGAGTGCACAGCTCTCCATTGAGGGAATGGTTGCTGCTGGGGACTGACTGTAAAGGCAACACCAAGACAGATCAAGATTGTGATCCACATTTTCCTTAGAGTCAACTTAGAGTCAATGCTTTCTTACCAAATATCTCTAGGTTCTCAGAGGCTGAGATTTAGACCTGATCACCTATGCTGACTTGAGAAGCAATGTCTGAACTCTTCCTTTCCACACAGTGCATTACATGGGAAGGCATTGCACAGTTCCAGGGAGGCAGTTGTAAACAATATTTCTAGGCTGCTGGTCAATCTCCCTCTAGATGAAATAACAGAAACCCTGCTTTCTTATTTTCAAGATGACAGAGATAATCTTTCTTGGTCACAGTTGGAGAAATAGCTGTGGCAGGGAGGGGTTGCTTGTTACCTCCAGAATGGACTTGGAAGACACCTGACTAACCCGCTGGGCCTATTGGAGCGTCTCTTATGACTTTAGACACAAGGAAAGGTTACCCTAGTGAGATCTTGGAGGTGGTTTTTCACAGATAGTCTCCTAGTTATTTTTCATCACCTTCACCATAAACACACACACACACACACACACACACACATACACCATGCAAACTGCCAGATAGCTTTGATCAAGTCTAGGCCGACGCTTGCGCTCTCTCTCTCTCTCTCTCTCTCTCTCTCTCTCTCTCTCTCTCTCTCCATATATATATATATTAAACCTTTATTTACTGTGTTCAAGGGCATTATGCATACACATAGAGGTTGGAGGACAATGTGAAAGAATCTGTTCTTTTCTACCATGTGAGTCCCAGGGACATAACTTGGGTTTTCAGTACTGATAGCCACTGGAGTACACTTAACCATCTTGTCTGGCCAATGGTTTTCTATTTTGCTGCATGCTCTGTCCATGAAGTCCAGGCCCAGCATCAGTGAGGTACTTCATCTGGGTGTTCATAAAGATATTCACCCAGGGACTTGGTTTTTAAATAACTTTGGAATCATTGCCATGGTTGTAATAAATGCCTCTGTGATTTGCATTTAAATAGCATTTTCATCCAGAGATCACAAGGAGGGAAGCTATCTTAACTCAATATCATGACCCAAATTCTCTCTGTTTGAAAGCCAGCCCATGTACATAAGGTACACATCTCCCTCTCCATGGCTCCTTCTACTCCTGGTCCAAGTGGCCAGGACTGAGGGGTGGGGAGAAGTACACAGATGTGCAACACTGGCCTCTTGCTCACCCGTGCATCATCAGCCTCTAGGCAGGTGCTCTGCTATTGGCTGGGAGCTTGGTAAGTGGGAGAGTGAGACTGGCCATGGCTTCATCACTCCACAATATGAGATATCAGTGACACTGACAATTAGAGTGACCAAAGGCAGTAAATGTGACCCTGAAAACTACATGAGTAGTCACCGTCCAGTGTAAAAAGATACCAATTTTTAAGGAAACCATGGAATCTTTCGGATTTATTGTTAAAGCCAAGGATGACTGAAGAAGTGGCAAAACTATGAGTGAAGAGGAATCTTAACTGAGCATCAGACCCAAGCCTTCATTGCCAGCAGTGACAGTTCCATCCTGAAGACCCTTTGTGTATGGCATGGCCTTTCCTGCAGCCTCCAGTCTTCCTGTCTCTTCATGTCCTTCTCTCACATCTCGTGGAAGGATTCTGTTGCATACCGAGCAGTTGAACTTATTTCTTCATCAAGACATTTTTCTCTGTCCTGTAGATTCTTCAAAAGGCATCCTTTGAAGATGTGTTTCTATTCAGACACAAGCTTTTGTTTAAAAAAATAAAAGAAGTGTAAATATGGAATGTTATTGAAAGGGTCTTATCTGGCTTTCAACATGACATCTAAAAATATGTTTAAAATAAAGAACAAATGTTGTCCAAGGCATGTGTCAAGGCAGCTGGCTTTCTACGGAGAGAGCTGGGGTGTGCTTTGAATGCACCGAGCCCCCCAACAAAAGCATTTTATGTATCAGGACCAGCCCTGCCCCACCTCCAGTCCTGCTTCCTAAGTGTCCTTTACTTCTCCACCAAGAGGGGGCAGTACAAGATGGTTGGATCTTGTCCTTGTTCTGGTCACCAACACTAGACTGTACTCAATGGTCACACTACTTGAAATGTCTTTCTTACAGCACCCCTTCTTTCCTAATCTTTGACCATTTGTTCTGTACACCCCACTCTCTGTATTGAAGACAGATTCTTTCCTAATCTAATATATCCTGGTTATGGTTTCTGTTCCTCTCTACTCCTCCCAGTTTTCTCCCCTTCTCCCTACCCATCAGAATCCAGTCCTTTTTGTTTGGTCTTTCCTTAGAAAACAAACAAGCTTCTAAGGGACAACAATACAGTGCGATATGATATGATGTGATAAGATAAAACAAAAACTATCATATCAAAGTTGAACAAGACAGACCAGTAGAAGAAAGAGAGCCCCACAAAAGACACAAGAATTGAGACCCACTTATTTTAATACACAGTCATCTCATATAAACACTAAGCTGGAGGAAAGAATAGGCACCCAGAGGATCTGGTACAGGCCGTGTATTGCCTCAGTCCCTGTGAGTTCATATGAGCTTTGCTCGTGCTTATTTAGAGGACCTTGTTATCTTGGTGTCCTCCACCCCCTCTAGCTCTTATACTCTTCGACCTCTTCTTCTGAAGGGTTCCCCGAGCACTGAGGGGAGGGATTTGATGGAAACATTCCATCTAAGGTCTGAGTGTTACAAGGTCTCTCACTCTGAGTAATATCTGGCTGTGGGTCTCAGTTTGTTCCAACTGCTGCAGGATGGTTACACTGCTCTTCTCATGTAACATGTTTACAGTCCTTTAGGAAGGGAGCGGTGTTGAGAGTTGACATTGGCTTTTTAAACCCTGAAGTAGGAAATTTTGACATTCTGTGGGGGACCTTAGATATGATCAAGTTTAACCTCTGCAACACTAGGAAAACAGGGGCCTAAGAGATGCTTTGAGTTGTCTAAGCTTATATAGCAATTATAGCTAGCTCCCAATGGAAAAGATTTCAATTTGGTGAAATTCTAGTGTCTTGTGATATGCTTATTTATGAAATGATTGTCAACCCTACCACTTAGAAGTTTGAGTTACATTGACTTGTAGCTGAAATAAAGTATAGGATGTATTCTTCTTCAAATTTGGATAGTATTAGATGGCTTACATATGTATGTGCATGCATGTGTATCTGTGTACATAACCACATAACAAACCAATGCACGCATACATGGATAACGGAAGGCAATCTATCCATTTATTCTCTCCTTCAACCACTTGAGCAATGCCCCAGGAACGTTACTCAGATTATCATTCTCCATTTTAAGTACCTTTACTCACTGAGCCAATTTTCCTGCCTACTGGCTCTCCTTTTTGTCATGTATCTTGTTCATGATAGGTATATAAGACACCTACTTGATCCAGTCATCTCTTGATAATGGGCAATTCAATATCTTGGCTATTATGGTTTTCCTACTAGGAACACAATCATGCAAATATGAGACAGCGATTAGCTGTGGGGAACAGTAGACTTTTTGACTCCAATAGTAACCATTTGTGACAGTGTGGATGAACTCAGAGGCATTTTGCTAAGTTAAGTAACCCAAATACAGAGAACAATGCACTTATGTGCAGAATCTGAAATAGTCAAATGCATAGAGTCAGAGAACAGAATGATGTTTCTTGGGGTTGGAGGAGGGAGAGGAAGATGTTTGTTCCCAAGTACAAAGTTTTGATATAATTCTTAGTCTCATTAATAAAATAATTTATGAGTGGACACAAATAGGAGCTCAAGAAACTTGTTTTTAGAGTTTAAAACAGAAAATCTCTCAGGCAATCAAGACGTTAACCTCAACAACTATGCAGAGAATGGATAGGAAAGGGGAAGAGAGCCACACTGTTTAGACACCTGGCTCTCAAGTAGTCATGTGGCAAGGAAGCATTGGTGGGAAAGTGTGGATGACCACAGTATTGGGAAAATCTAAAGTGTCAGGAAAACCATCCTTAGAAAAGAGATAGAAGAAAAAAAAGAAGTTACACTTTTCTGAATATCAGGGAGACTTACCATGCATGCTACATGGCTGTCACCTCATAAACTAGTACAGTAATAGTGAGGATTCTGGGAAGGCAAGTACAGTATTTTTTAAGGGTTGAGTATCCTGCCTTTAGTGTGGCTTGAGATCTAGAGGTGGTCTCTTGGCCAAATGAATGGCTGGCCCAGACAAATGCCGGGTGTCCACCCAAAACAGAGATCCTATTGTTCATGAGTTGAAGTTTCTTGTATGCTAAAGTTGCAGCTACAAAAACAATTCTGGAGGTCTAACACACAGCACAATGAGAATGACTAACAAGGCTGTATTGTATTTGCAAAGACTTGCTGCAATTTGCTGAGAGAACTTAAATTCTCACAACAAAGAACATGGTAACTAGGTAAGGTGATGGACATGCTAATTATCTTGATTGTAGTGATCATTTCACAATGTATACATATATCAAAACATCATGTTGTACATGCTAAATATATATAATTTCTATTTGCCAATTATGCCTCAATAAAAGAAGAAAGAGAAAAACGTGGTACTGTGAAGGGGGAAAAGTAAAGAGTGGTATGAATAACATTTTCCTATGCAGAACACAGAAGCATTTTTGCACAGGAAGGCTATAGCTTTTTGAAGGAAGAGGTTCCTGTCTGTTCAAGGGAGCCTCCACTATACTCAGTCACTGTAGGGCATGCCAGTAGCTTGAGAACCCACTGCTTGGCCCTAAGACCTGGGGACAAAGCCATGAGAGTCTTTCTGGGGCCACTTGCCCTTGTTCTAATGTTGACTTAATTAATGAAATGATGGTGCTGAATTCCTCTTTATTGATTAGCACTCAAACCTTGTAGGGGTCTCATAAGCAGGGTGTTCTAAACATTGTCCAGCAAAGCCTGGTAAGTTCGATTCCTTTACCATCTCAATTCTGTGCAGATCTTCTCTTTAATGGGACAAAGCAGACCTTTTGAAAGTACCGTTATACATGCCAATCTTGTAGGAGACTCTGCTCTCCAGACTTTGAGAGCTACAGCTCGTTCTAAGTTCAGCTTGGTCCTCTCTTCCCCTGTGTTATTCTGAGTATCTGTTGTGCATCACCAATCCTCATTTCCCTGAACAAAGTGACTGGGTCAGAAGGTCACTGTAGTTCTATCCACAGATAAAGTTGGCTGCACTTTGATTGCCTGGGAAAGATGGTGGAGCAACTGAGGTGCTAAACAGCAGCCAGTTGTCATACTTTCCCAGCTCAAAGGACTTAAGATGAAACCGTAGAGTGCACAGAGTGATCAGGATAGGGTGATAGGAAAGCCATGCGTTATAGAGATAATGCATCAAAGAGAAGAAAATGGGGGGAGGGGTCTCCTGCTTGGCACATAGTTCTTTTCCTTGGTTCCATCTTTCTTTGTAGATATTTAAAGTATCACAGAGAATCAAAACAATGTGAACATATGAAGTAAAATCCAAGGAGAAAGAGAGAACAAAAGTGACCAGGCAGACAGTGTGGCAACTTATGCGGAGTTCTCCTCAAAAGGTGAGTGAGATTGTTACATGGCATGAGGTGGAGCAAGACGAACTCACCAGCTCCACAAAAGTCATAGACATTCCGAGTTCTTGAGGAGCTCACATTCCAGTTTTAATTCTGCGTTAGAGAACTCCTGTTCGAAAGTGGCAGTGGGCATTTAAAATGATTGCTGCTTTGTATTGCAGCTCTGTTCTTCTAGGAGTCCAGTTAACCCTCTAGCAATGCAAATGGTATTTCAATCTTGCTGCATGAAAACAAAATGTATTTACCAAGTTATCCATAAGGGAAGCTCGCATTGCTCTTTTTCCTTTTGCTGTTTATTGAAATTGAAAGCGTGAGCAAGGATGCCAACCGTCAAGCCTGGGGTCTCTGACTGTGGGCACATTCCCTAGTCTGGATGGCTCTCCTTATTGAGCTCAATGGCTCAATCGCATGTATTCTTACCTGCTCTGAATTTCTGCAGATTAAAGAGTGACAAATCACTCTTCTCAGGCACAGAGGGCTGTGATTTGGCAGAGAGCTTGGAAATACCCGTTAGGTCAGGAATGACCTTTGCTAGTGTGAATGATGTTATCAAAATGTACCTGTAGGTACGTTGGCTCCTCTCAGGCAGAAAAGGCAATGGGCTAAAGTCTGCTTACTGGTATGTTACAGTAGTAGTAAACTACTACTGTAAACTGGGACCTAGGACTAGCTAACATGTTCCTTATCCTCCCACTGCCTTCTTGTTCCGTGCCACACTCATTGTCTGATGTATTGATGTATTCTGCTTCTTTGGTGGACAAGCTCTACAAGAATAGAACTGAATGGGGGAGGGGTCAGTCACAAGCATTGTGTGACCAGCAGTATCCAAACCTGTTGTACTTCAGCTAAATCCAGACTACAATAATAGACGTCTTTCTAGTACCTTGTTTAACCTTCTCATCAACATCCCTGCATTGGATCTAACAATTTGGGGTCGACCATTTTAACTCAGTCTTCTCCCGCCTGCCTTCCTCTGCATTATCACACATTAGTTATAATGTAATATAAAATAGATTTGTATAGCATCTCCACAATAGACTCAGAAGTCCTTATAGCCTTAGAGTCTCTGTAAATTGCAGCTTCAGACAGACTTTTTCATTTTTAATGTATAAACCGAGAAGATGGGCTTTCATTGATGTATAAACCTGTATGTTCTTAACGCTCAAAGACCAGCTGAGTGTAAAGTCCTCAAGTATTATTAATTACCTATGGCTCAGATCAATGCACAGGGCTTGTCTCGAAAGCCATTTCCTCCTGAGGTGAGTGGCTGGGAATGCCATATGCAGCGACCAAAAATGTGAGGGAGCTGCACATAGGTGGGGGATGGGGAGAGGCGGGATTTGGCATTCTATCTCCTCAGTGCAGATGGCAGAGAATGAATCTTGACTTGGCAAGGCAGACAGATTAAGGTGGAGGTGGCTAGGTGTCTTTATCTCAATAACCCACCAACAGAAATGGCAGAGAAAAGATGTGAGCTTTGGAACACAGACTTCCTCACTAACTCTGCCTATGTGCTGTTGTGCGGGTGGGATAAAAAAATCCTCCTAGGTTCTTATTTCACCACGGTAAAGTTCCCATCCCAAAGAGCTTCAGGGAGGGCACCAGGAAGAGAAGAGAGCCCACCAAGGAGCAGAATGATGAAGTGGCCCTTTAAATATAAATCTCTGGAGCCCCAAACCTGGTAGATGTTCCCTTAAGTATTCAAATGAGATTGCAGCATCAGATTGGTATGCATTAGGCTGGTTTCAATGAAAATTAACATGTAATTGCTTCAAATGAAGTAAGTGAGGAGGTAATCTGTTCTTAAATTGGATTCCCAGGATTTTGTGGTACCATAATGCAGCTGTGAAATGAAATATATTTTAAGGATGATGTCCTCAAGGGGGTGAAGGAGCTGGAGGGGGGAGGAGCCGCGATAGTACATAGTAGAAAGACACTCCTCTCTGCCCAGCCTGCCTCATTCTTTCTCAGCCTCATTCTCCCACTGCCAGTGGATGAAAAGGTGCGCACTCCCTTCCATTGGTGGCTCAGTTTCTCTGCTGCCTAAACCAGGTTTCTCTCACAGGCTCGAGCTGGTATCCTTCCGTATTTATTGGATCTGAAGTAGTTCCAAGAGGCTGTGTGTCCCGAGAGCCAGAGTTTTGTGGTCTTTCCACAAAAGGCAACACACTCATTCTCCAGCCATTGTTGAGAGATGTACTGTCATGGTGCTCATACCGACCATAGGAAAGCTCGTCTCTCTTTGTGAGCTTAGTATCTGAAAATGGGGACATACATCCTTGACCCTCATGACTGACCCTTTCAAATATCAAAGCCTGGCACGGGAACAGCTCCAGTGGCAACAGCAGCCAACTTCATTACCACCATCTTCTCCAAAGCATAGGTTCAGCCAAATCAGCCCCTTCATCCCCCACCCCTGCTAGAAGCAATGATACGGTCTGTGAAGTCTGAAGACGAGCCTGGGAATAATTAACCTCCTTACCCTTCAATCAAGGTGGAAAACAGCTGGGTGAGGAGTCAGGAGAGGTTAATGCATTAAATTGTTTGCCTTTGCCATCCTGTGTGGAGATGGGATTTTAAGGCACAGTGGGAATGAGCTGGCAGGCCTCTTGTCCTGTCTCAGCCCAATCTACCACAGAGACATTACTGATGGGCTTGGGGACCTTCTGCACCAAGGCTACAGATAGATGGAGTTTTTAAAGAATTGTGATTACCTGACCATGTGCAGACCCTGCCAGGTAAAGTTGCAAGTGGTGAAGTGGCGCCGCCATGTCAGTCATCCCAAATGGGGGTGGAGTTTCAATGCATGACTCTGCGCATGAGCCCGTTGACTCATGAGGCCATGTGGATTCATAAGTTCTGTATAAAGAAAAAAAATATATATATATGATTCTATAGCAGATTCTCCCATAGGGGCTGTGGAGTTAATAGGGAATAAATAAGAGGTTTGAGAAGAATGTGAATCAGTGAATTCCCTGTTAAAGTACAGAATGAGCCCCTCTCCTCTTTCCCAGAAACAGCTTGGTTTCGCAGCTCAGCCAATGAAAGAAAAATGTCTAAGTCTCTTCCTCTGTTTTTGTTGTTAAGTTGCTATACTCATTGATCGCTCTGGTAGTGAAACTGACCAGAACTAATGGCGTCTTCAAATGGAAATTTCTCAACCTAAGAGACCAAGTTGAAGCACTGGTGAAATGCTTCCACTCTGCCTTGGCAGTGACAGACTGGAGCAGATGATGATAATGGTGGGTGAGGAGAGGTGACAGAACCAAGATAACCCAGCAGAGGCCAGGGACCTGTGACTGATGATCTGAATCCTGACTAATGCCTTTTATTTCGTACTGTATGTCTAACCCCAGGTTTGGAGGAAACACCTGCACAGAGTCTTCTCCATGGGCAAGAAAGCCTAAAAACTCCCTGTAATGTTAAAATTTGTAATTAATCTGTGGTGAGAATGGGCTAAAATTTCCCCTTGTGATTCTTGAGGACGTGGTGTCTGTACAATAGTAGATAAAGCTCCTGTGTTGACGGGCTTCTTTCTTTTCCCACATGGGAAGAGGCAGACATATTAGCCTGCCTGCCTAGGGACCTACAGAGATTACTAGGCATGTCCACCTGGAGGCTCCCCAGAGAGAAGGGTGCCAGTAGCTGCTGTAGTGACTTCACTCCCCTTTGCTTGACTATCCACAAGGGAGGACCTTTTTTTCCCCCACTTTGTCTGTCCTTAACCCTAAAGCCAACCCTTGGTGTCATTACAGTGGGTTATTGCAGGCAGGGTCACAGCTGAAGACGCTGGATGGAGGTCCAGATTGTGCGTATCTGTGTACACGCACAATCCCCATTGCCTTCTGATGGCCTGGAATCCTTTTGATGTCTCTGGATGCTTTCATATCTGTCTGATGGTCACCTTGACTGTGTTCTGAATTACAGGAGAAAAATCACAGGAGAGAAGTCAGACAGGCTGGGCTTTTATTCCCATTGTAGAGATGGGGAGGGAAGGTCTCCCTGAGTAAGCCTGAGACACACATTCATCTTCATCACTAAGCTTGTCTTATGCAATGACCTCCATAAGCCCTTCTTCCCAGGACCTCATTTGCTTTGAATATAAAATCAGGGTCACGGTGTTAATTTTCTGCTCAGATTAAATGCAAACCCACATCAAAGTTCAAGCATAAAAAGTAAAATAGAAATTTGAATGCATAAAGTTGTGGCAACAGTAGACACTGGCGGCTAACACGGAATTCTAAAAGGGAAAAAAAATGAGTCATGTACAAGACGCCTGGGGTCGACAGAGGCATGATGAAATGCAGGAAGGAAGAACTTAGTGGAAAATGCCCAGACTCCATTTATTTAAGTAAGAGGACTATGGAGTACAGAAAATATAAGTGGAAAGCCGATCCATTACAGGATCCTGTTCCCAGCTCTATTCTTGCCAACCTCTCTTTGACCTATAAAATCTCCTATTTCTCTCTTAAATTCTGCCTCACAAGCCTTAATTCTCATTTTATTTTCCATTCCCCCTGGTAATCTATGTTCTCATACAGCGCTCTGTCCCTCAATTCCAACCAGCGGACCACCCTTCTGTGTTCATCTCACGCCTCTTTCTCTCTAATGAGCCTAGACTGACAATTTTGCCAATAGTTTTCATACATAATAACTTAAGTGCATCGCTTTTCTGCAAACATGTTATCATTAGAGTTCAATTCTTCTGCTCCTAGCCTTTGTGCCTGGTAAATACATTCCTTTGACGTGTGTTTTTGGAAGATGGCTCCGTTTTATGCATGTGCCATTAGTGCCAATTGCACAAAGCAGAAGCACAAATTACTTGCATTCTGCAGGCATATCTAATAACCTAGACACCATGGGCTGGCATTCAGTGCAGCCGCTGCCTCTATACAGGAAGCTGAAAGGGGAACACCTAAACTGCCTATTAATTTGAAATGTAGGTGAAGTGCTGTTGGTGCTGAGCGGTGTGTTTGGAGGAGCATCATGCTCGGAGCTGTGCACTTGGCACAGACCCACACTCTGAACAGATGCGGAATGCCTGTCTCTGGGAGATGTGAGCCTTGGGAACTCAGGACCCTGTCAGGATGCTGAACTCATGAACCCAGCACACTAATATTCAAGTTTATCCCTGCTGGAGACAGGAGCAAGAATGTGATAAGCAGTAGAAGAAGGCAAGGTAGGGCATAGCCCGGTGTGGGGGATGCTTTTAAAGGCAGATGTGGATTTTCCCACAATGCTGTGCCTATAGGTTTTCTTCCAACATGCCCTCCTTGTTTAGGTAACTCTGGAGTCAGCAAATCAGCCCCCCTCTGGGGAAGTTAAAGTGAAATCAACAGGATTTTCTTGGGAGCCAAGGTTGCCCCTGTTGTCACATCAGATTTCATGAGTTTGTTAGGAAAACCTGCAAACACGCTGGCTTGTCTAAGAGGGGAGCCTCTTGCCCTGTAGGTATGCTGGATCCTGTCCCCTGGCATCATTGCATTTGCCCCCCATGGTCTCAAGTGTCTGTTTGGAAATATCAGTCTCACAACCTCAGACAAGAAAGAGAGAACTTAGAAACTCTCAGGGGTATAGACCTTCCCACACCAGCTTTTCCCGAGAAGCCTTAACTCTGTGACCTGTCTCTCCCAGTGCAGTTTCACGTGCGCCTTAGCTGGTCTTTCTTTAAAGATGCTGAATCTTGTGCCCACACCCTCAAGAGTTGTGTTTTCTTTCTGTTTTCCTGTCTCATCCTTTCTATGTAAACCATCCTGATGGCACCACTCTTCTCTGATTTCCCAATCCACCCTTTGTGTCCTCTGCCTCTTTTTTTTTTCTCATTGGTAACGAGGCTGCTATGCCAGAGGGTCAGTGCTGTATCTCACAGAGGAATCAGCATTGAGGGCCACATGACAGGAGAGGAAAGCTGTCATCAAATTTTACAGCTTCGTATAAAATGTACTGTCTAAAGCAAGGACAGAGAGGGATAAGAAGCACACAGAAGGTGGCCTGGCAGGAAGAGGTACATACAAAGGTGACTATATTGGGTGTTGGGGTTCATATCATGTATTTCTGACATAGATATGTCCATAGAGACAACTCTGCTATCATGATAAAAACCTAGACATGTCCTAGGAGTCTTATTAGGAGATTTAGTAACAGCTAACTGTGTCTATGATAGCATGTCTGTGGTTTCAGTTTTATGGAGCCATAGAGAAAGGTGACTAGAAGTGGTAGAGGTCAGGACCTGATGTGACTTGTAGTCATTCTTTCTTGGGAAGAAGTAGTAAGCTCTTTGACCTCTAATCCCTCCAGCCAGAAATGCCCCTTGTACATTTGACAAGCCAATCAACAAGTGGTTGATGATGTACCCTGAACCCAGCTGCCATGAACTTCACCTGAGTCACAACAAAAACCATCCTGTCATGAAGGAATTGACAATCAAGACCAACCATGACTGACACACAACTGAAAGCCTCTAATAAGTCACATTCAAGCTCAGGATTATGAGTTATAAGTCCTCAATTAAAATAAAATAAAAACATCCCTTAACTACATTCCTTTTTCTTGTTACTCACTGGCCCGGCTCTCATGACAGACAGATCAGCAGGCACCCAAGTGCAGAACACCCTGTTGTGGAGGATAGATCTTCAGAGAGACATTCCTAAAGCTGAAGCCCTACTCTAAAATTTAGTGAATGTGTGACCATATGCAATGTATTAGGCTTCCGTTTCTTTGCATACAATGTAGAATTATTTTTGATAACTACCACAGAAGAAAAATAATGTGTGCAAATGGGTTAGCATGGTGCCTGCTGCACATTGATGACTGTTACAACATAGTAAATATAATATAATATAATATATTATTATAGTATAATTCTTTTTCTTAATGCCTCTTTGGGGTTCAGTCTGGGCTCTGGGCTCTGCTTCTCGGTGTCTGGTCCTTCCAGTGGACTTACAGCTCTGACAGGCATGACCCACCCAGTGGTCCTGTGAAAGAAGTCACTGCTTTTTAGTCTTTCCCCAGTGGAAAATGATGCGCCCCACCCCACAGATCTGGGCACAGGGCTGCTGTCTGGGAAGGCATCCTTCACACTATATTCCTAGGGGTATTTCAAAGGCTCTGCGGGGGAGCACCTTACGATATGTCCCAGTGTGTCATTAAAGCCCTGTACCTAAAGCTTAGCGGCCAGTCAGATGGATGTCTCTCCATTCTGTTCATCAGTAAAAGCTGTGAAACTTCTTTGAAATATTAATGGAGAGAGATTAGTAAAGCACAGGCACTTATAAAGGGTCCATAGATGTGGCTGATGCGCATCGCAAACCAGAAAGCACCATCTACCTAAGACACCTTAGCTATCCTGTTCGTCTTTTCTTTCTGCAGCACACTGGGTGAAGCACACGAAGCATATGTACCCCTAAAGTATTTCGTGAGATGGTTTTAGTGAATTTAGTGAAAAATGTGTCCTATGATGCCCAAGAAACCTGTACCAAATTATGCCCGCATATTGTAAAATTAGAAATAGCAAAGAATGGTGTGTGTGTGTGTGTGTGTGTGTGTGTGTGTGTGTATGTGTGTGTGTGTAAAAGAGAGGGGAGAGGAGGAAGAATAGAAGGAGCAGAGTGGGGTGCAGGTATCACCATTTTTCTCTAAATTCTTTGTGAAATGTAGGGGAACAGAAACTGGGAATGAGCTGAGGTCTGGCTACGTGCGTCTGTCAGAGAGTGCGTGTGATGGAAAAATAAAACAAAACTAAGAAAAAAATGATTCTGAATTAATTTTTTTTCTATTTCAAAAGAAGAACCTGATGGCTTTAGTATCCCATGGGGTTGAAATAAGAACACGGACCAATATCAGGCTAACGTGATTTTTGTTTTCCAGCCCAGCTGTGGAATTAGTCTTGATGAGGTAATATGATTGTCATGTGGTGCATACCATGGACACTGCTGGGGGTGATGACAGATGCTGTTGCCAGTTATTATTATGGGATGGAAAGGTATTTTTGTTGTTCAACACCACCCCCCCCATCATCCTCTTCTCTCTCATGAATGAAGACTGAGCTATGGTGGAGCATAAGCAATAGTTTGGGAAATCAAAGCTCACGCCATGGCTGGCAGCATGCCAGGACTCTGGAGTTATCTTCTGGGATGGGAACAGGCAGAGGGACATGCAGCTGCTGTCATTCTCCCCCAGGAGTTATTTTGGGGTTTACTTTTATTTCTCCTAAGACAAGAGGAACTGGAGAAAGTGGCTAGAACGAGGATGCCTGAGATAAAGGCCTGAAGAGGGCCAGTGGGAGAGAGAAGTGTGAAGTCTTCTTCGAGAAGCCTTCAACTTTGTTGGCTATGACCTGAGAGCCCGGCTCCAAGGCTGTTCCTCTTGTGTTATGAGAGATGCTCTTGATGATCTGTAAAATGCAGCCTGATTTATAAGTCCACCGAGAAGATTCAAGCAACTTTTCTTTCACATGTTGGGAAACTGAGGCACAATGTACTAATAACATTTTACCCTTGCTCCTTTTCAGTCCTGTTGTCAGTGTTTTGGCCCGGGAGTTGTGGCCAGTGTTTTTCCACTTCCTGTACAAGGAGAATTTGTTGGTGGCTTTGCTTCTCTGGTCCCCTCCTACAGATATTCTCCCTACTGCATACTACCCTAGAAGGTTTCTAAGTCTGGGTCTCACGGGTTGACTCTGCCCTCTGGTGGATCAAAAGGTGCTGTATGAGGTAGGAAAGGGAACTCATTCCAGAAATACATACCCTGGCAGGCTTCCCAGAACAGTCTTTGGTTAAAGCAACCCGAACCCTAAATGAATACAGCTCAATATGCTTGTGATGCATTAATAACCTGATAAGCTGGTCAGAACGTGCTACCAAGTGGACCTATTGCCCGTGTAACCACTTCGCACCTTCATGCTGCTGTGCAGGGATCAACCATGTGGGACCCCGGAGTCATACAGACAATACTGACCTCTCGGCTAATGAGAAGTCCTGAGCTCCCTAATACAGGTCCCCAGTGACATCTGCATCATGCAGGTGTGCCCTTTGCCCGCCTTTTTAATGACTTTCTATTTTGTTTTACAACCTGCAATCTGCTGCATGTCCTGGTCAACAGTGTCTATTTTTTCTGCTGTTGCCTGTACTCTGGATGCTTTTATGGGCATTGATTTCCTTTGCTGGTTCCCCAAAGAGGTGCTTTTCCTTGAGCCAGAGAGGCATTCCAGCGGATTACGGTGTCTGCCACTCTGCGCTCCAATTTATTGCTCGCCTGGATTTTATTCTCCCCTATGCTTGCAGCCAAGGCTCATTCATTCCATTTTCACGGATACGAAGAACAGGACAACGTTGCTATTAATAGGAGAAAGTATGGCATGCCAGAAGGCTGAGTGATGTCTGAGTTTATAATCCTCACGTTCCAGAGGCTAGCTCTGCTCTTAGATCTAGCCTAGATCCAGTCTTCTCTGTCCAGGTAGAGGAGCGGCCCTCGGCATGGTTTCTAATCTTTCCAGGCACGTTTGGACAGAAGATCTCTCTTTATTTCACCATCCATCCTCCACCTTAGGGTTATCAGTTTGCTTTGGCAGAAAGAAGTCTGTCTGGGATAGATTGTGCAGGGCAGAGGACTGCCCGGGGAGGAGGTGGGAAGGGAGAGTTCAGTCAAGCCATCACCCGGTCCTCCTGTGAGAGTGTTTTGCTTCTTACTCTTCTTAGGCAATAAGCTCCGTGAATCTCATTGAGAATGCTCTATGAGTTGCAGTGGTCTTTTTTTTTTATTACATTGACAAACAAGTTTACTAATCATTTATCACAAATTAAGTAGAAACACGATTTCTAAACAGTGTCTTTCAGATAATAAATGTCTTCTGAATGTGCATACATAATGTTACCGCTCAGCTGTTGCTAGCCCTGCCTACTGTATCACTAAGGTTTGAGAAACTGCACGCGTACTTCTGAGAGCAGCAGTCAGATGTGGCTTCTGTAGGGTCAGTACTTGGCATAATGTAACCTGCCTCCAGGCTGCATCGATGAACATTTCCTTCAGGCAGGACAGGGGTCACCAAGGCTCTTCCAGTGTTCATAGTTATGGGCTTGGAGTTAAGTAACCACTGATATTTGGTAGAAAATCATGTAGGTGTTCACATCTGGTAGGAAAAGAAGTCACTGGGGAAACTATAGAAACTTCTCCTTGGGGACAACTGATGCTATTGAGCCCAGAAGGTCATCAGATGGAAATGTTTGTCACAAAATGTTTGTGGCGAGGTTTAGTTTTCAAAGACAACACACATGGGTGTGAGAGCAGTATTTGCCCATATATTCCGGAAGAGATGATTAGAGGTAGTTGCATAAGAAGTGAGCATTCTTACCACTGCACATGAGGGAAATGTGCAGTACAGTGCCTCTGCTTATATAGGTGTTGTTACTGTTGAGTCCCTGATAATAACCTTCTAGCCAACTTAAGGGGCAGTCTTCAGTGTCTTACTTCTGCATTGATCTAGAATACCTGTTTTATCCTGGGTGAGGTGACAAAAGCCAGCCACCAGGACCTTCAAGCTACTCCATCCTGGTTGCTCCCACATGAGTTCTTGTTTTGGAATAGACCCAACACTTTAGTATTTGGGTTGTAATTATCTTTTTTCCAGACAGATGAAAGAAAATGATAATGATCAGATACAACTTGTAAAAACAGAATTGGGAGTAGGGGTTCCCACTGTAGTCCGAAGACCACTGCATGTTAATTAATTAATTTGTCAATTAATTAAAATGTTATTAATCCCAGGCTCCCTATCTGCTGTGCTTCCGGGCTGTGGCAAGACATGTCAGGAAATGGAAGTTCGGATTTGGTTGTTATCATTATCATTTTTTTTATGCGTACAGGCCAGACCACTGGCTCTGTCCACCAGCCATTTAAGTTTATGCATGTGCCTGTGTTAGGACAAGAAGCGATGTAGACTGTAGAAGAGGTAAGAAGACACATCCTCAGAGACAGGGATACCAGCATGGGTCAGCATCTTTACAAATCTTTTCCCTGGCTTCCTTCTCCTTTCTAGAATTTCTAGTTCACTTTGATCCCGGTTTCTTAGTAAGAATGATCTGTGTATTTGGGTAGCCATGTTGTCAGGTCCGTTCTCTTTGATTAGTCTGGTGATCACAAACTTTGTTAACAGACTTTGATGAAGCTACAGAAGAAAAACATTCCTACTAAGAAAAACATAATTCCGAAGGCTATTAAGACTCCTGGAGTAGAGGAGCAGGAGCCCAATCTATTGTTCACATGGGTGACCACAGTGTCACAGCCAGCCATATCTGTTGGCTCGCTGTGCAGAGTTTGTTACCTGTAATGCATTGCAACCTAAAACAATAAATGGAAATTCTAGAGTAAACAGTTTGTAAGCTTGAAGTTTTGTCTTGCTCTGACCAGACTGACGTACACCTGCACCATCCGGGGACTCTACAGCACACACATTAACTAGGCCTTTGTCCAGCATAGGGTGCATTGCATTTTATCAGTGTGAGACTACATTCATAGGACTTTATTAACACATTATAATTATGCTATCTTATAAGTTTTTGAGATGATATCCTTCTCTGTAGCCTATAGTAGTCTTGAATTTATAGTGATCCTTCTGTCTCAGACTCATGGATATTGAGATTATAGTTATTATACCCAGCTCTCATGTTACTAATCTATTACTGTGTGTAATCCAACACTGGTCATAGTATGTATGCATGTATGTATGTATGAATGTACATATGTACATATGAATGTATGTATGAGTGTATGTATAACAGTGAAAATGTAATATAGATAAGGTTTGGTGCTATGCAACTTTTAGACACCCACATGGATTTCAGATACATTTTCCAAACACAGAGAGGAATGACTTTGAAAGGAAATCATCTGGGAAGATAGAATCAATGATTTGCAACTTGAAAGCAGTTGATTGAGTGGATTCAGAGATAATTGAGTGTATCTTGAAAGTCAGATCCATTGGACTGGCTAGGGAGATGCTGTATTAGTCATGCAGTTCATAAAGCAAAGAGGAATTGAAGGCATCTCCCAAATAGAAGCAAACATTCTCTTCCCTCTGACTTTGGAGTTCCCATGGTGAGAACATTAAAGAAGTCATCAGCCACCAGCCACCGAGATGCTAATTTTAGTACATGTATTTATTTTCTTGTTAATATTATGATTAACTCCGCTTTTGTGGAGTGAAAGGAAATGTTTTCTTTTATATTCCCCACCCCAGCCAAGAATCTTCATAAGGGGTGGAGGCATATTTATATTTGTTCTTTGGCAGCCTGGCCTCAGGATTCTGCACTTCTCCACATCTCTTTCCTGGGTTCAGACCTTTGCTTTGTCTGTTCAAGTGGGTAGACACTGGAAAAGTTAAGAGTTACAGATATATACCTGCCTATCAGAGAACAAGGAGGTCTTTGTGTCTATATAGGCACCAAATGTGGGCAGCTAGCAACATGTGCATCGATACCTGTAAGGTAAGGCTGGGTCTTGGTGGGGCCTATACAGCTAGAACTTTGGACATCAACCTGGTTGTGTGTGTGTGTGTGTGTGTGTGTGTGTGTGTGTGTGTGTGTGTGTGTGTGCGTGCTTGAGAGAGAGAGAGAGAGAGAGAGGCCCAGCGGGACAAATGACTTGCCCACAATAATACTTTTTAAAATCTTTAGATCCGGGCTGGAGAGATGGCTCAGCGGTTAAGAGCACTGACTGCTCTTCCAGAGGTCATGAGTTCAATTCCCAGCAACCACATGGTGGCTCACAACCATCTGTAATGAGATCTGGTGCCCTCTTCTGGCCTGAAGTCACATATGCAGGCAGAATGCTAGATATAAAAATAAAATCTTCAGATCCAGGATTTGAAGTGTATCTCTGCCCCCAGTTTTCTTTTGGTGAGTCTCTGCGATGCTAATTAAAGCAGGAAGGGTTTTGAATGCTGTCAGGCACAAAGACAGTTTGCAGTGTTATTTTTCTGGTTAGTTAACAAAAACATTCTTATGATGTATCTGCAGCATTCTTTCTTCTTCTGTCAGCTTCTTTTTTTTTTTTTTTCTTTTTTGGAGCAACAGCAAACATGACCTTGTGACTTCCAGGAGTGTGTGGTATAGATTCGAGCATGTTAGGATGCTGGCAGGCAGCATGAGTCACCATGGAGAAGAGTTGGACAGAATCCAGAATTGGTGCTGTGTATGAGGCTGGCTATTGTCTCAAAGACATCTGGTTTCGGATGGACACATGCTACAGTGTGCCTTTGCTTCAAGAAAGCACTTTTGTTTATCAACTGATTATGTCTACAAACATGGAGTGATGGTAGGCATAATGGGCACATGGCGTAAGAGACAAGTGGAGAAAATGTACTAGACTTTCCTTCACAAATTTCATGCGGCCAGCTAAAGACGATGCTGAGGCTACCTGGGTACATGGAGAGGTTGAAGGGAACCCTGTAATGGAGGGAAGTGGCTAGATGAAGGTGAGAATAGAATATGAAATGGGAAGACAATGTTAGATATGCCACACGCAGGCTATTCTTGGGAATCTGTAAACACATCATACACTGTGGCTCTCATTCAGAGCGAGAAAAGGAAAGGGGGTTGGAGGCCCAAGCAGTATCTCAGACCTCATACACTCTGATGTATTTCTCTGAATTAATTAAATGACATCCCAAAGGCAGTGTGAGTCATCAAGGCATTTCAACAAGTGAGGCTTGAGTATTCTTTCTAGAACCATCCCCAGAAGACCTCCAAGAGAGCAAAGGAGGGTGAACTGCCGAAGCTTGAGCTAGAGACAAGAGACCAAGTAAGGAAAGATAATGCAGCTAGCAGCTTTCTGTCTACCTGGATGAGGTGGGGGTAAGCTCAACCCTGCGCTCGCCACAGAAGGTGACCTGTTCAGTTTGCACACCTCGAGGGACTGACTTGAGTGTATTGTGAATGATTTGTGATAATGGGATCAGAGAAAGAGCTAAGTCACTCATATTCCAGATGGACTCTCTTCCTATGGAGCCAAGTCAACAGGCATCACAGTCTAAGCACCATGAGTTTCCGTAAAGGAATTGGGTATTTAATTGACCAATGATGTTTGAACGAAACTGTTTGGGTGAGAATGGCCAATACAGCACTGACCCCCAGGACTATTTTCTTACTTGAGGTTTTGAGTCCGTATACCTAGCACCTCACCCTTGCTTCTGTTTGGCCTCCCTGTCATTTGCCCTGAATGGGGGATGCTAGGCACAGTGGGAGAAAATAGCCCCCAGTTCAGAGCTTCATGCTTCTGATTGGGTTGTGCCTGTGTGTGGAGGGTTAAAACTGGGCTTGTTTCTTTCCATACCCATCTGGTGTTTATCATTCGATTGCCTATGCAGGCCCCCTGCTTCCTGTCATTTAAGTAGCTGTTATCGCCTCTGTATCATAAGCTCCTAAAATGTAGAGAGTAAGGAATATGTTTTGTTCTGAAGAGTGAGCACCGCATCTCCACAGGCAGAGAAGCACAATAAATAAATGTCTAACATTGAGCATGGTGATGTGGGCATGTATTTGGCTACTTGGAAAATAAGACCCGAGACAGGGCAAAAACTGTATTTCCACATAGAAGGTTTGCAAACATTAACCCCTCCCTCCCTGCTTTCAAACAGGCCTTTAGCCTCTCTCTTCATCAAGTAGTCTGACCACTGCAACCCAAAAGAACACAGTGAGGCAAACTCTATTTTCCACATGGATACATGTGTGGAAACTGAGTCACCCAAAGATGCATGCTCACCTCAGGACAATAAATATTGAAAGAAGACAACGTGATTTCTTGGGTATCAGGTCCAATATTCCTGGGCTAACGTAACCCTTCCCTCCGCCTCTGGAGTGTGAATGTGGTAGCTGAGGTGACAGCAGATAAAGTATGCGGATATGCAGGAGCCTCCAGATGACAGAGACCTTGTTACAATCTGAGTGATACCCACTGTATTGTCAAGCTCACTGCAAGTTCACTACTTAATCTGTCCTCAAACACGTCAGCCACACAAACACTTTTATTTTATTGTGCATGTATTTTGTATGTGTGGAGGTATGCATATGTGTATAGAGATCAGAGGAAAACGTGCCAGGGTCAATTCTCTCCTTCTACCATGAGGGCCCTGGGATCATAGCGAGGCTCTCGTGCTTGTTGGCAGGTGCTGAGCCATCTCACCAGTCCCCAAACACTATTTTCAAACTCAACCCCAGGATCCTTAAAAGTAGTTGTCCTATATGTCTGCAAACCCCCAGTTTTCAAAATTTTCACCTGTATGCCACTTCTGGAAGATTTTTTTATGACCTAACCCATCAGGATAGAGATTGTTTCTCCAACCCCTATATATTTTCTGCGCATCACTAATAGTGTCCTGTCACAACAAGTACCACATTTCTGCATGTCTGTATTGTGGCCACTCCTCTTCTGTAGGGAGAGAATGTGCCTGTCTCTATCTTTTGCTTCAGTAATGAATCTTTGAGTGCTTAGCACAATGACGTCAGGAACGTAGTAGGAACACAGGGAACACAAAGGCAAACAAGTGGATCATTCAACTTGTTCAAATACACCCCAATTTATCCATGCAACTGTGACTAGAAGGGCTATTCAGTGGCTCAAACAACATGTGGGAATTTCATGAGCCACAAAGAAACCATACACAAATCCAACTGCCAACGTGTTTAACTTCATCCAGTGAGGTTATAGGAGAGCATCTATGTGGGCAATTCTCTGAGGTTTAGAATGAGTGCGACATGGTTTAGAAGAAAAATAATGATCCTTAAAAGTGCCAAGTTCAGTGTTCCCATTGTAGCTGGCAGTGGCTGGCTTTCCTACCATCTCTTCCCTCCAGTCTGCTGCTTCATTATTTCCAATCATGAATTCTGTCCTGCCATTCAGCTTCCCCAGGCTCTTGGGACAGCAATTCACACTGCAACCTAGAACACACCCCATAGTGTGGCACACAAGGGCCATTATAGGCTGCCTTTGATCTTTCTTTCTGGGCATTCTAGCTCTGCGTTTCTCAGCCTGCCTTTGTCAGATCAGATTCCTGACCTTTTATTTTATATCCATATCTATAGGTTTAGGCACCTTTGTCTTCCATAGCATTGTCTCTATGAGCTTAGGCACATTTTTTTTTTGCATCCGGGTTTCTCCCTGTACTACTGAAGACAGGCCATGTTTGCATCTCTTTGCCCACTGCTCTTGGATTCAAGCTCTATGTGGCTACTGTGGGAGACTCTGCCATGCTCCCAGCACCTGGCTATAGGCTAGCCTTTACCTCCCAGTCACTTTTCTGTGCAACCTGAAACCTTCTCATTCGCTTTCTTCCTATGGGTTCTACTAGACAGGAAGCAGGTATGAGAATTACAGATACCTTGAACTAAGGACCAGATGCATATGGTGTCTGAGACAAACCATCCTAGGAGAGGGAGCAGAAGCAGGGAGGCAAAGCAAGGCAGGGGGCCTAGTGCTAGTTCTGCCTCAGGTAGAGACCCACAAGATGGCTCAGGCACTCTTCCCCGTCGGGCAGCCTGCTGACGGCTGCCTGGAGGATACAAACTCTAGTTCTGTACGAATGTGGGAACAGAAGCCTGTAGCCTAAAGCTGAGCCTCAGAACATAGAAATAGGCATTGTTGGTTAGAAACACAGAGGCTTGGGAAGCCACAGAGAGATCATGAGAGGGAACTGACAGAGCCAGGCTGAATGGATACTACCTCTAAGTCTTGAGCTGGTGAGCACAGCACAGGGGACCAGAGACTAAATACCTGGCCTGGATTCTAGTCTCCTCCCAGCCTTCTGCTCGAATGACTCACATTCCCGAGGGCTCCACACTCATTCCTGTGCCCACCTGAGGCTTGAGTTCTTCCCAAGTGAGTCTTGAGCTCTTTCCTCTGTAGACCTGAGTCACTGAAGTCTAAGGCCTGATTTATTCTAGCTATATTACTTTGGTCAGCGCAGCAGGACACATTTTCCCTCGGGTTAAAACACTTGTGAGATCTTGTGAGCCTTTCCATCTGGCCCAAGGGAGTCACTCTTATATCCCACAGTCTCAGGACATACTACAGATAAAACAAGAAATATCTCAGAGTGTCACTTGTCTCCTGTCTCCCTGCACTCCCAAGATTCTCACTGTGACCTCCTCAATATGGTCAGCTACTGGTGATGGCCAAGAGGAGTGAGGAGGCAGGACTTGTCGGTCCCCCCTACCATTAACAGCAAGTTAGCCTAAGTACATGTGTTTCCCTGAGAGAGATGCAACTGACCCAGGGCCAGTGATGAAGAGAAGCAACAGAAAATGAACAAGAGTGATGCCTGCCCAGGTACGGGAGAACAGGCTGTGCAGAGCGTCATCCATCCCACGGGCAGAGAGACACATCCCACGCCTGTGGAAACTGCATTACATTAATGAACTATCTAGAGAGAGCCAATGAGTGTGCTGCAGTTAGAGAATCCTGTATTTCCTTATCTCTGGGAGTGCTCATTTTTCCATACTCTGGGGAGCCCTACCTCCCTTCCTCCTCACAAACCACAGGGAAAAAAAGAAAGCTCTACAGGACTTAGATGGAAAAGGACAAACGTCCAGCCACTCAGGCAGCATTCACTTGCTGGTTCTGCCTCCCGCTTTGTCTGTTTCCCCGACTCAAATGGCAGAAAGGGGGCTTTCTAACTAGACAACTGCTCTCCAGGGATGCTTGCCTACTTACCAGCTGTCTCTCACTTCCACCCCAGCCCAGGCAGTCACTTAGACACTGTGGCACCACAAGGAGGTGAAATGGTGTGTGGCCAAGGTCACTTAGTAAAAAAACAGACAACTCCGCCCCATTGCCCTCAAACATGGAAACCCCCTGAGCCCCTGAGCAACTCTGGGCTTCTATCTCTTACCTCTCTGTCCTTCCTTCCTGTTGATAATGTTTGCATAGCACACACACCATTTCATTAGGAAGTGATCCTGATTGCTTTCTTCCTTCCCCTTTCTCTCACCAAATAGGGCCTTACCTTTGTACAATTTGTAGGCACGAGGTCATACATCCACACGGTATTGGCAGCACTTAGCCTGAACTGCGGTTTGTCTCCTAAGCTTTTAGCTTCTCCCCATTCAGAGGTGTTCAAGACTTAAATATGCACATGGCTGAAAAGTGATTGACAGATGGGTACCAAAGGCAAGATCCACACCTAGGGCAGGGCTGAAAATGTTCTGCTATATGTCAGAGATGAGTGACTCCAGTGATAGGTCCAGAAGTAACATACAGGCTGAGTTCACCACAGGCTGATACGTATGTGCAGCTCTTATAGCCATGCCTCGTCCTAACATGGGAAGAATAGCATTTCCAACCCTTTTTCTACAATGTAATGGTTGTAATGTGCTGATGTATCCTGTCTGTCCCACTCACCAGGCTAGCTCTTCGTGCACCCGAATCAATAGTAGAAAGTGTCTACTTAGGATCTTTCGATCTATGGTTTTTCCTCTAGGTGCTAGGCTGGACATGACTTTTGGCACATAAAGAGCCATGAAGAAATCTCATCTCAGGTACAAGCTTCTGTATACAGACCATCTACTAAAGGGAGAACAAGATGAGATAGATAAACATGAAGGCAAGACTACAGATGGATTTATTTCCCAAAACTATTGCTTTCGCCCAGGTCCCTTTTTGATTCCTTGAGCTGCCTGCTATAGAGAGAGAGAAAAAAGAGAGAGAGAGAGAGAGAGACACACACACACACGCTCAATAGTGTGTTTAACTTGCTGACACTCTGAGCCAGCCTTTACAGAATGCTTTGTTTAAAAACTTTGGCTGCGCTCTGTCCTTGGGATGGATTGAAAGTCTCGGGGCAGATTGGGCAAGCTGCCTCCAGTGGTCAGAGATGGCATGGGCAGGAGATGGCATGCTCGAATTACTTTATTTGAGGAGAGTTTTAAGAAGTGATTTTTACAAAGGGGCTTCCATGGCATGGATAGACAACAAAGGACAGACAGTCAGGACCCTGACATTGTTGATGGAAGGAACAGGAGAAGGTCACGGATCCCTCCAGGAAGTGAGGCTGGGTGGAAAGGGTCTCTTCCATGGGCTGTGGATTTTTGAAAGAAGAGTGCCTCTCGCACCTGCTCCTATTCCTCCCCTCTGCCATCTCTAGCCACTGCTTCACATTGGCTTAACACGGCTGGATGCTGGAGGGCAGAGGTACCCCTTGATGTCATAACACCAGTCATTACACTGTGGAGTCCAGGGACACACAGAGACCACTGTGTGTGGGCTTCATTTTCTCACTCCTGTTAGAGCAGTCTGTTGCATACACATTACTCCCAGGCTCTGGAGGACTTATTCTAGCACCTTTGTGCTTCTTCAGATTCATCCCTGCCTAAAGCACTGTTCAACAAGCTTCCTTCCTCACAGCCGTTTGAACACTCACCAATTCTTAAATTGCCTTGATATTCTTACCAGAAGTCATTATGTAGGGGTTGGGGAGTGTCAAGCAATTGACTAGACAAATAAATAATGAATGTTGACTCTCTGTAACCAGGAGTGCTTGGGACCAAATGTGTTTCAGATTTCAGTTTTGTTTAGATTTTGAAAAATTAGCACAGGCACAACAATATGGAACCCAAATTTAAATTCAAAATTCCTTAATGTTTTACATATGCCCTGTAGCCTGAAGGTCACTTTATAACATTTAAACTTTTTTTTTACATGAAATAACCTTTCATAGTATGGAATTTTCCAACTGTGGCATCAAGGTGGCACCTAAAAAACTTCAGGTTCTGGATCATTCCAGATTTCTTATTGTCAGATAATAGATGCTCAGTTCGTACGTGCTTTCTACCTTCCCAGGACTGCACATGACAGAAAGAGAGAAAGCACAAGCAAACTGCCTGTAACACACAACAAGGTGAAGCATGTTTGAAGAAAACTCATAGGACAAAAAAATTGCTGAAAATAAAAAAGTAATTGGAATAAGAAATGATCTCTGGAAACATGGACTAGGAAAATGGATAGTAAAATTTGCAAAAGTCAATTCCACATAAAACCTCAGGTCACCAAAACCTACTGTGTGGAGTATTCGGACAACCAAGAGAGAAGCAGACCATAAGGTCCATGCCTGAAACATGTGGATTGGGTGTGTCTGGTAGCCAGTGTTCTTTAGAGAAAAAGATCAAATGGATCCATCTGGATATCATCTGCCCATGCGATAACTGTCTAGAGATTATAGGGTTTGGTTCACAACTCTACTCTAAGTTTCAATACAAGCCAGAGACCTGATAAACTGAAGAGAAAGTTTCCCAGAGCAGGAGTATATGAATATTTTAGCTCAAACATAGAGAAGGGCTTGCCCTTCTTTTATTTTTTATTTTGTTAAGGTCCTCAGTGGTTTCAAGGATACAATTTCAAATTGATGAGGGAGGAGCTGACCTCCTTAGTCCACTGATCCTTGCTCTGGTCTCTTCTGGAAACACCCTCAGAGATAGGCCCCCTCTCTATAAGCACTATCTAAATTAACCATCAAACGGGGTGGAGTGGAGCTCTCAGGTCTCCCTGCATTGATTAAGGTTCCAATGACAGGTTGAGTTCAAGGCAAATTTCCATGAATGTCACAAATATGAATGTTTTTATGCCCTGTCCCTTGGGAATAGTGTTCTTCATGTTTGGGTTATTTTGAATACACTAAAAAAATATAGAAAGGAAAGTTTTATGTTGTTGGACTTTGGTATACAAGGATTGCCAACCTAACAGCCTCTCCTTCCTTAGCCTGATTCAAAAGACAAGTAACAGTGTAAAACAAATAATGAAGATTTATTCAATGGGCTACTTTGAGAAGAGGAACAAGACCTTGTAAACCACTTTCCTTTCCAATCTATCTGGAGAATCCTGACAGGAAGAGTCAATTACTTCCTAGCATCTACATGGTAGCCTAAAACTATGTGTAGCTTTAGGACTAAGAGATCCAAAGCCCTCTTCTGACTTCACAGGCCTATTCAGACAAAACATCCATGCATATAAAATAAAGTAAATAACATATGCATAAATAAAGTCTTGATAAGATGTAATCTTGCCCCTCAATGTTGTCTGTCCTCCAGTCTCTCCTGCAACGAGGTCTGACAAGCTGTCAGAAGTATATGAATTCTCTTTCTGCAAAATAAGCTCACCTTTAACTGCATAGGAGCCCAGCATTTTCCTTCTCCCAATATGATACTCCTGGGAAATTCCAATTCCTTGGGATTTATCTTTTCAATAGTTTGATAGCCAAAGAGAGTTGCTGGAGGCTCTTTATCCTCATTCCTGCCAAAACCCGCACACTTTGTTATAATAGAGACATCCTCACACTGTCCCATCATCTTATTCTGTGGAGATCTTCATTACCTTTACATTTACATACATGTGTACACACATGCACACACACACACAAACACTATATGAATAAAGAATGTTGGGGGAGTCGTGACTTCAAATATCATGTGGCCTGCTGAGCTTCCCTGCTTCCTTCAGGATTGGTATTAATACTGAGTTTCTGTTACCAGTACAAATCAAAATGCTATGCTGTTCATTTTAGAGAAGTAGTAGTCCATGGAACACCATTGACTTTGCTTAAACCGGTGCTGGCTTCTTTGACTTAGATAGAAAGGAGAGGCAGGTAGATGGGCTTGTGGAGAATATTTCTGGAAGTTCACAAAGGAAAGCATTCCTGCTTTGTCCCCAAGGCATCAGTGAGTGGAAGGAGCCGGTGTCCTTTGACTTGGTTCCCTCTGATGTGAGGAGGTATGGAGGGATGCCTATACAGTTGTGTTTGCCAATATGGTTGTTGAGACGTGCAGTGTTTTTCTATAACCCAGACCTTTCCCGCACAGCGTCTTCATGTTTTTTTCCCTCTTGAAATTTGTCAAAGATGAAGGGCGGCATTCAAATATTTGGTTTGTACTTTGGATTTGACATAAAAGGAAAGTGAGGCTTAGACCTTGCCTTTCAAGACTTTACAATCATGTGAAGAAAGTAAGAAACATACAAAGCTCAGATAAGGAAGACATTTGTAAACAGAGAAGTCCTGCTGTGAGGTCCACCCACGTATGGTCTCTTCACCTTCTTCCTGACTCAATAGAGGAGAAAAGTTATTGTCACTGCAGATGACTTAAATGACTCAGTGAAGTGGGCTAACTCTGAGACATCCCGGGCAGAGATGAGCCACCCAGACCAGCAGCCAGGCTGCAGCCATGAGGCCTCCCACTCTCAGACCCTCCCCTGAGCACAGCTGTTTCCCAGCGGTTTGGAGCCAGAGGCACAGCATGAGTTGTGTCCAGCTGGTTCGGTTTTTTGTTGCGTCCTCCATTGCCTTTTCTTCTCCATCCCAAGCATGTCCTCTGCTTCTGCTGAGGCATGGCCAGCATGGTCATTATTGTCACATGTAGGGAAGATGTCGTACTGTGTGACTGTTTTGTTATTCAAAGTCAAGCCAGTACCAGTTGGGAGAAGGAAGGCCAGCTTGAACTGAGCCTAACACCAGAGTTTCTGTCTGTACGGTGCAATTCAGTTCTATAAATAAGAATGTGCATTCAGATTCTAAGAGTTATTCAGCAGGTTCAAAATGTGCCACTCATAACTGGAGGTGTCTCTTGCTATAAAGAGCTAAGGTGTCCATATGCTCTGAATTTCCATTGTATCAGAGATGATAGAATTATCTTGGCCCCTTCGTTGCCAGGATTTCCCAGGAAACCACTTCCTTCAAGAAGCCTGTATGGACAGCTTACACAGAGGTCCATGCCCTGGGGCTCAGTGAAGGTCTCTTGAGCCACCCACAATGCATACTTGCGGCGAAGGTGGAGGCAGACAGAGCTTGTGCCCAAATGCTAGGGGAACCACATTTGGAGGCAACTGAAGCATTTCCGTATGATAAGAGACAGTTGTGACCAGGTGCTGTGAAGGACAGAAGCACTTATTTTGCTGTGGTCTCAAGCGTGCCGCCTTTCAACAGCAGTTAAAGGACCATTTGATAGGAGGAGCTGGCGGATTGCACACTATCTGGACCCATTATTGCCCTGAGATCCTCAGGCAGGTGCTATCAAGAGAGACCAGACTTGGCTTTTTCTCCTCAATAATCCTTCTCTTTATTTCGACACTCTGCCTGTCTTTAGGAGGCTCCAAACAGACCGTTTTAACCTATTTTTCTTCCAGTTCTCCAGTTATCCTCTTTCTTTTCTTTTAGCCCGATTCCCCAAGTCGTGCGAGGCCGAGAGAGTTCACATGGATGCAGTCTTATTTCTGAGTCGTGTGTCCAGGGCTTGCTTAAGCACTTTGTGCTCTTTCTTGCTGTCAAGACACAATTACACAATAAAGCCACCAGCAGTTGCTCTTTGTTGAAAGTAGGGGGTTGGAGGGGGGACTGTACTTTAAATCTCTGTGGCATTAGATGTAGCTGCAGGCACCTCCAGGTTTGGAAGCATTCTCTATCTCACCCTGTATGAGTTCATTCTTCTGGTGCTGGGTCCTTTTCTGGCCAACTGCATGGGACACTTTCAATCACTGTAGTGCCCTGACAATTCATATGTATAGGACATTCTCAAAAGACTGACCCTTAGATAGGTTTGTCTATTCACTACAAGAAGAAATATCCAAAAGGCAGACAAGATACAGACACATTTGGATTTAAAGGGGAGGGGGGTACTAGCAACCAGATTATGGGATGTCAGTGAGGGCCTTATGCAGAAGGGAAGCTGATGTGGTGATGGTGCAAACCTGTACGCTGAAACACTAAGGCCTGGAATATGTCTGGAGTGCTTAAGCACTAAAGCTGGCTGTGGAAGTCTGTACGAGATGAATGAGAGGAATAGTGAGCTATAGAGCTCCATCCAGAAACCTTGGGTGCACAAAGTGGTTTTTCTGTTCCACTGGGCAATTGGGCAGTGTGTTAAATACACCATTATGACAAAATATCCTTGAAAATAACTCAAGGAAAACAAAGAACGCATTTTGGCTCAGTGTCCAAGTTTCAGGCCATGGTTGTTGTATGGGTTGTTTCTAGATTGTGGGGACGTAGACCATCACAATAGAAGGGTATGGAAAACAGAGTTGCTCAACCTCATGGTGGTCAAAAACCCAACAGGGGCAGAGAGACCCCTTGATTCAATTATCTCTTGGGACTAGTTCTACCAACTGGGACCCAAGGCTTCGACATACACGTCTTTGGGCAGTCATACCCCAATTAAAACCGGAGAGAGGATATGGAAGCAGAAGGTAGGTATATCTCTAGATATGGGGACCATGAAGACATGGGAGGATGTGTGGCTTTGACCTTTCCTCTGATCTTGGCCACCAAAACTCTCCCTAGCCAGGGACTTTGGGACTCTTAAGAATTCAAATACTGAAATTCATGTTAGAATTTTAGAGAAGTGTATTCATAGGTTGGAGCTTAAGAGGGGGAGAGAAAAATGGGAAGGGAAGAGAGAATGTGTGTGAGTGATTGCAGAGTTTTTATAGAAGGAGGGTGTGTTACAAGAAATATGGCATAGTCTGGCTATCTGAAGGCTTCCTGAAGGGATCATGGCAGAAATTGGAACTGATGTAATGTATGGGGAGGGACATGAGCTTGTCAATCTAATGTTCCAATCAGCTGTCCTGGTGCTTCCTTTCTATGTCTGTCTTGTAGTCAGATATTGTCTTTAGAAGGATGTGCTGTGCAAGATGGGTAACAAAGAAACAGAACCTTGGCATTGCACCTCCAGCAAGGGCATCGTCTGAGCTCTCGCTTTGGGGGCTCACCCTACCTGACCAGTTTCTGTGTCTTGTTCTCATAAGTGAGATATTCCTGATGTGCTGGACACCCTTGTCACCCTTTCCATCTACTCTCCCTGTTCTTACTGTGTACTGCTGACCTCTGACTGTTTCCTGCTATCTGAAAAGAGTCCATCTCCAGCCTCCCCTGCTTGAAGTTGTCAGGCGAAGATAAGTTTTAAACCTTATTCCCTCCTAGTTAATCATATCTTTAATGTCTCCCTAAGGAGAGTGAAAGATCATGGTGTGTTTTAAGAATAATTATGTAGAACTCTTTGGAGGCATGTCTGCCAAGAATGGACTGTTAGCTAAACTTCCCACCCTAACAGCTACCTCTCCCCACCAACCGAGCACTCACACTGGCTGAGGAGCGATTATTTATTTCATTTTTTTAAGCCTGGAAGAAATGTCTCCTCTGCGTTGTTATGGAGGCTGGATAAATGAGACAGATAGATGGGGGCAGGTATGAGCAGGTGACAGGAGTTGGCTGCCGAGTTACCTTTGTGATCCATATCTGCAGACGCCTGTGTTAATTCCGTGGAGACTCAGCAAGACTGATACACAGCCGTGACAGTTTGGACATCTCAACATGACCTTGGATGTGCCCAAAACCACAGCTGAAACTACGCCAACTTTTCAGCCTAGTATATTACAGGGGCTACATAACTGTGCTGGAAATTGGCTGCATTTAGAGTGTTAGCTTGTTTGCTGAGGAACCTCTCTGGCCCTGTAAGGCAGTGCAGTGTGATGAGAAAGATTCTCCTTCAGTCCATTTTCAATAATTAGACACCCACATGGCAGACCAGGACGTCCCTCTGGTACTCCTCATAAGGCTGAGGGAAACTTGAATAGTGGGTTTCAACAACTGTGCCCATGGTTCAGCCTCTGCTAGTCAGCATTTCCTGCCTTATGGATGTTTAACTGGTGTCTGGCTTAATTTCGGCTGCTGGGAGAGAAACCTACTAAGAATCTGTTTCTAGCTTTCCCAGAATACATCACTTCCAAGAAAGTTTTCTGCTGCAAAGTAATGAAACACCAGAGTCATTTCCTAGTGTCCACCTACTCTGTTGTTCTCATTTAACCAGAAGCCACATCTCTGAATTAGTGTTTCTCCCAATATGGTCTCTAAACTATCACCCTCCACCATCGGCACCCCTGATGATGATGTTACAACAAAATGTCGTATCTCAGTCCTTAGCCTGGTCCACCCAGCTACCTCTGTTATATGTTATCAGCAGGTTGTTCAGATGCAAATTGAATCTGAGAACCACTGACATGTGTGTGTGGTTGAGATCTTGGAGGAACATGGAAGGCCAACAAAGATGAAAAGTAAAACAAATGTTAATATCACTGTGATCTTCTTATGTGGATGTTTCTTAGGCACAGGGAATTTGATCTGTCAGTTGGCAACAACAAGTGATTGTGGCCAAGTTTTTGACATATACACGGAGTGGGCTTTCAAAATACTTAACAAGTAGGGATATGTGTTCAGCAAACCTTGGTCATGGGTGCAAATTTCCTGTAACCTGCTCAAACCCAAGCACAGTTCAGAACAGTATCATCTCTTGGAGTTATGACTATTAAAGTTGTTTCTAGGAGAGCAAGCTATAGAGTGAGGTGTCCTTTAGGGGGTTTCTCTGGGATGATTTTAGAGGCAGGTTGCATTCAGCATAGCCCATGAAGGATATCACTGTTGTGCGAGATTTGCAAAGAAGGGAGCACTGTTAGGAGTGTCCTTTGTCAAGGGTCTCTCAGTCTGTCTTAGACATTCTCAGTATATTCTAGATGTTTTCTTTAAAGCAGAAAATAAGGTTTGGAATACAGTCTAGACTAGGCCAAGTATCATGTGCAGTCAAGTTACCTAGAGATCTTATTAAAATACCCTTTCTGATTCACCGCCTCTGATGTTGGACTTTGGATTTTGCACTTCTAACAAGCTCCCGGGTGACGGTGATGCTGTTTGCAACGTAGAAGCTGCATACTTGCCAGTCATATGTTAGCAGTGAGGTGTAGTCTCACTGCTTCCCAAGTGCTAATGCGCACACAATTCACCTCTAGATAAATGCTCCTCCAAGAATGGGCCAGGGTTCTGGGTGAATGCCTTCACTCAGGAGCCCAGTCAGAAAGCAGAACCTTAAATCAGGCATAGGGACACAGGTCTGTAGTTCTTCCACTCTGGAGGCCAGTACAGAAAGACAGAGAGTTTCAGATTACTAGCCTATACTACATAGAGAGGAGAGAGAGAGAGAGAGAGAGAGACAGAGAGAGAGAGAGAGAGAGAGAGACAGAGAGAGAGAGAGACAGAGAGACAGACAGATAGAGAGACAGAGAGAGAGACAGACAAGGAGATAGACCGAGAGACAGAGAGACAGAGAGAGAGACAGACAGACAGAGAGAGACAAAGAGATAGAGACTGACAGATGGAATATCTGATCTGTACCAGATCAGAACTTACAACTTCTCCTCAGTTTACAAGTAAAGACTGAGGGGAGCAGTAGAGCTGGCCTCGTGACTGCTGAGATCCAAGCCTACATTTGGTTTGCCCCTCTCCTCTCACCATCTGGAACTTCTCTCTGAGAGAGGCCTCTGTCTTTTTATTTGGCCTCAGACTCCATCAATTATATAGGTAGTCTTGGATTCACTGTTCTGTACAGCAACTTTCAACGTCTAGTTTGCATGTGTCTCAACTGATCTCTTGTTACATAACTTGATATTTCTGGATAATTAAAGGTTGCATCTGTAGCATAAGGAGTGGTGGAGCTTACGGACATCCCATGTGATTCTGATGAATCCTGTGCATCACTTATGAAACAGTACCCTGGCATCTCCCTATTTGGGTCTTCCTTCATTTTAACGCCCTGTGTCAACATTACACTCTGCCGCATTGCCAGAAAAATCTCCTTAGCACTGGAAACCTGTTGGACCCTGAAGCAAATATGCTTCTGGTTGGACAGATTTTCCCGTCGGGTCACTCAGCAAAATGTCTACCTGTGCCTAAGTGGCCTCTTGACATTTACACAAGCAAAATAAGGAGGATATGCAATGAGAACCATGGGTAGACAGGGCTCACTGGTGAATCTTGGCTCACTCACTCTATCTATCTATCTATCTATCTATCTATCTATCTATCTATCTATCTATCTATCTATCTCCCTCCCTCCCTCCCTCCCTCTCTATTGGGTTGGTCTTTTGTTGCTCTGACAAAATACTTGTGAAACAACTTGTGGAAGGAACGGTTTATTTTGACTCACTGTATCATGGGTGTGAGTCTTTCATATTTGGTGAGGTGGAAGGTTGCGGCAAAGTGGTTTGCATAATGGCAGCAGGAATCAGAAGAAAAAGGATGCCTGTGGCCACATGGCAGGGTAAACCCAAAATACTTTGGGGAATTTTCACCCTTCCTCTAATCCTCTCAAAGATAAAACCACATGTATTCTTTACTAGTCTCCCAGAATTTCTGAAATCCATGAAGTTGGGAATTAGCATAAATCAGGATGCCCTCCAATTGAAAAGGTCACTGTGAACATTCTGCAGCTCATACAGTGCTAGCACAAGAGTTTAGTGGGGAGACTGCCTCTAATACTTTCATTTCCTTGCATAAGGCCCAGACATTTTGGCACTCTGAAGTCCTAATTTTTCGAAATAGACAATAGATATGAACATCTTCTTCAAAGATTTGTTGTAGGAACCAAATGAAACTGTATGTATGTAAGAGTGCTCTAAGCACTGCAAAGGAATACAGGTGTTTGAGACATCCTTATTCAGACCATGTAGCACAGATATTCCCAGCATCATGGTCAAGAGCAGGGCACTGTGCTTGTGAGTTTAGCCTCAGACCACAGGACATACTTGGTATAACAAGAGAGGGAAATGAAGACAGACAGCGAGATAGGATGAAGGCTTGGCAAGAGTTACTGGGAGCTTTCAAAGTACAGAAAAGAAAAGGAAGCTTCCACAATTTGAGGACTCCAGATGCAAAAATAAAAAGAAGGGGAATCTATTTTTATATGTGCAAACAGTTTTTGAGATTTTAGAAAATGTCTTTAGTCTAGCAATAATTGAACATTTCTGCCCTGGGTATAATGAAGATAAATAGCAAGAGTGGTGGTCCGTATTTAGTTTTGACTTTAGAAGCCTTCTGTTGGAATTTGCTATATTGAGATAAGTGGAAGGATGGTTTGTAGTTAGAGCTCAGTATCTGAGCCAGCACATATTAACTGTGAATTGGAAAAGCGTTTAGCATCTTTGTGCCTGAATTCTTTTTCCAATGAAATACATCCCACTGGGCTCTTGCAAGTATTGAACAGCTTAGTACACCCCCAGCACCCAGACAGATAATGGAGTTTATCATTCTCCACATCATAGGGATCCTAGAGCTGAGCTATGAGGACCAGGAATGTCCTAAGGTTGTAGACATCCTGAGGATGCAAGATGCCTTAGGTTTGCACCTAGAGGTTATTCGAAATGAGAATTTCCTCCTGTGGTTTTAGACGCACTAACTTTTCAGAACCTGGAACATTCAGATAGTGAATGTTCTAAAGCCATAATCCTACAAGTTCTGTACTGGTGAATTCTAGCAAAGCAAATACAGCAAATGGCATGTCTGTCCTATGGGAGTGAGGGGAAACATAAGGCATGATGAAGTATGCTAGCCCGGCACTAACAACTTTTGCTTTCTTACTGGGCCTTTTACTTATCTATCTGATCTTATCTTGCAGGTGCACAATTGACAACCGAGTCACCCGGGTGGCCTGGCTAAACCGCAGTACCATCCTCTATGCTGGAAATGACAAGTGGTGCCTAGATCCTCGTGTGGTTCTCCTGAGTAACACCCAGACCCAGTACAGCATTGAGATCCAGAATGTGGATGTGTATGATGAGGGCCCTTATACCTGCTCGGTGCAGACAGACAACCACCCTAAGACCTCCAGGGTCCACCTCATTGTACAAGGTGGGTGGGGCTTGGCTGGGAGGCCTGAGTGGGTGGCTGGGAATATCAATTTTCACTGATTTTACCATGATCTTAATCCTAGCTTGGTTGGCTTTTGTCCCCAGCAAGCCCTTTCTGATGGTGATCTGGAAGCTACACGTGGAACTTTTCATCAATTTGTTGTTTGAGTTCAACTAGTTTTTCTTCTATTCCAATAATATTTTTTGTATAAAATTATTGTCTAATTATTGCTTTCCTTGGCTTTTCCTCCTCTTGGCGTTTTTTTTTTTAACGTTGCATCCAATTACAAATTTGCTTTATTTTAAGACAAGAACTTTAATTCTTCGGTTTGCTGTAGATATACCATGCCGTAGAGCAGTCTTCAATGACGACAAAGCCAAGAAACAATACCCAGGATCTTTTCTCAACCACCTTCCTTCCATTCCAGTAGAGAGTGCTTGCTTCTTTCCCAATCTAATCCTTCTTCCCCATGCCTCTGTAAGACAGAGTTCAGAGTCTCTCCTTGACTGTTCCTACATTCTCTTCCTGTCTGTGATTTGTGGCTTAAGGTTTGCCTGGGGTCCTCCTGTTGTTTCTGTAAGTTTCCTGGTGTCTTTCCAGGTTCTATCCTCCATGCTTCTCATGTCACGGGTCTGGTGTTCAGCCCTTTTCAGAAGCAGGATGGTCCTGAGGCACCAGAGGACATTTAATAAGTAGATTGATTTTTAGTTATTGAACAACAACTTTGAGATACATCTTCTGCTTTCTGATGGAGAGAGAGGCGTAAATCAAATATTTCTGCACCCCTGGGGCCTTTTCTTATGAGATACGGTGAATGTGAGGAGTGGGGTGAGGGTTACATTTTACACATAGGTAAACTAAAGCACTTAGAAGGCCTCACCTGTGAAGGACTATTTACCTGTTTGTCACTGTGCTATTGAATATCCATTTTAATTTTTTTCAAATACAATGGTTATTTTTAAACATTTAGTCATGTTTTACAGTAGATTAAATACTTGCTTTGTTCTCTGAGCAATGAAGATACCGTGAAGTAAAATTTTATGTCTTCTTCTTCTTCTTCTTCTTCTTCTTCTTCTTCTTCTTCTTCTTCTTCTTCTTCTTCTTCTTCTTCTTCTTCTTCTTCTTCCTCCTCCTCCTCCTCCTCCTCCTCCTCCTCCTCCTCTTCTTTTTCCCCTCTTTCTCCTCCTCCTCTTCTTATCTCCTCCTCCCCTTCTTCTTTTTTCCCTCTTCCTCCTCCTCCTCCTCCTCCTCCTCCTCCTCCTCCTCCTCTTCCTCCTCCTCCTCCTCTTCCTCCTCCTCTTTTAGTCTGATCCCTGGCTCTCTTCATCCAGCAAGATGGCAGGTGTCAGGCAGAGCCATGAAATCCCTCTTACAGCAGCCTGCCTTCCTGGAAGTAGTCTTGAGGATGAAATCCTAGAGTGATTAGTGAAAGACAAAAAGGAGGGGGAGGTTGAGGACAAATTAGAAAAGTGAAGGAGAGCCACCATGAGCAGATGAGAAAAGCAACTGAGATCATGAATCAGAGCTAGGAAAAGAAGAATGAGGTAAGCATCTATGAGATGAGAATGAATGGACCCTTGAACTCAGACGGAGGGGACAGTAGCAGCATACTGGAATCGATCAGGCTGTAGCTGAGTATGGTCACATCAGGGTTTTATAACTTTTGTTCACTGTTTTTTTTCTCTTCACCCAAAGGAAAGTATGATGTTTTCTTTCTTTTATTGATTCTATAAATGAGTATTTTTTGCAAACAGCTTTGTGCAAATAGAGTTTTAAAATAGAATTGCATAGCCAGTATTTGAGTGTATTATAAATAGCAGACTAGGTACTGCTATGTGAGATTTTTGTTTGTGTGTATACAGTTTCAAAGTATAGTAGATTTTCTTTGTAGATAGACATATAGACAAAATAAAAGTTACAGGTCTCCATTTTGTGGGGGAAGTTTGGTGAATGCTTCAGGGAAGCCATCTCCTTCTCTTCCTCCTCCTCTTCCTCTCCTCCTCCTCCTCCCTCCCCGTCCTCCTCCCTTCCCCCCTCCTTCTCCCTCTACCCCTCCTCTTCCTCCTCCCCCCTCCTCCTCCTCCTCCTCCCCCCTCCTCCTCCTCTTCCTCCTCCCCCCTCCTCCTCCTCCTGTTTTAGTCTGATCCTTGTTTCTCTTCATCCAGCAAGATGGCACATATACCTCTGAAATCCTTTCTTGGGCAGAATGTCTTGCAACGACCAAGAAAGACTAGGGGATTTGAGCACAGGTTTGCAGTAGGAAACAGCACCATTAAGGAATGATAAAGAGGAAAGAATGGAAAACATAAACACCTCTTAGAAAACAGGAAAACAGGTTTTTTGTCACATTTTTAAAATACACATCTCCTTGGACACATTCATGCATACCTGTGCTAAACAGTAGACTGCCTTTTACACATTGGGCATTTAATAAATGCTTAATGAAGCAAATGTCTGAAATTATAGCACAAAAGACCTTATGTGGGCTCTGAGAGAGAAGGCTGAATGGTTGGAAGGTGGGGGCAACATGAGGGAGGAGGGGCCACAGTCTACATCTGTCTTCACTCACATCCAGGCTGATGGAAACTGTCTAATCCATAGCCAGGTGTTTACATCTGTGACTTGGCTTGGTGCCCTCTTCCCATGACACACCATCTTGAGTATTGGAATCTCATCTTGGGCTAATTTTCGAATGCTGATGGGTGTATTGATCTGGAAACAAGCTGGGTTAAAAAAGGCATTGGTCTTGTACACAGACTCAGCCCAAGCTAATCCGCTGTCAATATGCCTGGGCTGAGTATTATTGACACGTTAATGAATAGAGGACCAAAGTTTTTCCAGAGTCAACCTGTCCTGTTCTTCAAAGCAATCAGCCAAACTAAATAGAGTCAGACTCTGTATTGGAAAGAGGATATACTACCATGCAGGATTAAAAAAGAAATATATTTATCTTGGGATCATTTATTATACTGAACAGAGACCCTAATTCCCTTAGCAGAAACTGGCGGTCTGAATCTAAGTTGCTTTTCAACCAAACACTGTTGAGATGTAAGTCAGGCATATCAATTTCTCCAAATAGTATTGTGATCATTTAAAAAGAGAAATACAAACATCAGTAACAATGAAGAACAGACCTAGCATTATGCCCAGGTTTATTTGTATCTGTATAGCCCGTACCACGTATGTGTGTACACACAGGGAGATGCAGAGGAAATGACACCACGTCTACAATATGCATAAAGTCCAAGATCATTTGTAGCATCATGACTGTCAAAGATCCTACCCATCCCGTTAGTTCTTTATGCTAAATCTTTAAAACTATAATTCAAAATGATCGGCTTTTACAATAGTCACGACACCATAACCACATCTGCCCAAGAAACAGACAAACACATTCATCCCTTTCTGCAACAGTCACTGAGAAACATCTCTAGCAGTCTGTGCTCTGGCTGGGGACTGAGTACATAAGGATGGAGACAAAGCTGGCCTTGAAGACCCAGTTCACTTTTGTGTGCAGAGATGGAATGGTATATTACTTTTCCAAATCATTCCCAAGAACGAACAGATGCTGTTGCCTGAATATCTCGTTTATAAGTTTGGATGTAGTTTTAGCTTTGCTTATTTTGCCTTATAAATTCTTGATGTCACAAATGCTCCTAAACCCTTTTCATCTCCTCCTAATGATAGGAAAGCATGGCTTCTAGAATAGGGGTGGTCAGATACCTCAAATGTGGGCTGGGTTCTGTTAAGGTTGGCTTGGAGTCTATAGTTCTTCCCTACAGCAGACAACAGGCAGAAGGGAACTGACCGAGACATCATGAGTCCCAGTGAGAGGAACGGTGCATGGCAAGACTCACTAACTTAGCAGTGGGAATCCAAGAAATACCTGGATGCACTGAACTCCAAGGGTCAGGATAGCCAGCCTGGGGAAGATGGTGGTGGAAGGAGCAGCTGGAGAAGGAGAAGGATCCAGTCTGGAAGCAGAACCCAGACAATTAAACAGGCCAAGACTCCTTAGCAAGGTTGGCAAAGGCTACCTCTGAGGAAGAGGGGTACATCAGAATTGTATTGAAGGTAGGTAGCAGAGAATGTATCAGGAAGGCCATGCACCAATCAGAGATTGAGTTACCTAACTACTCATTATAATCTCAATGTAAAATATCAGAAATAAAAAAAACCCTACATCTTCAGTCATAGGAGCTGTGCTTCCTCCCACAGTAGATGATGCACACATTGAGCACAGGTTGAACTGTGGCACAGCACAGACAGTGTTGCTGGGCAGTGCTACCAGTGGGCACTGGTATGGTGAGGGTGAGTTTTCCTGCCATGAAGGAGTGATGTGGAAACATGTTGAGGTAAGATTAAAAAGGAACAGTTTTTAATCCATTCCCGGGAGCCGGATCTGCTTTCTCCAGGTGCTATTCTATCACTTGGTCCACAAACCACCCTCTCCTGCCTATCTCCCTTTTAGCCACCCTCTCTGTGTCATCTCTGAGGCGACAGAACCAGATCCAAATACTCCAGCAGCCTCTCAGCCATTTCTTTCACACACTGTCCTCTTTAGCCCAGTAAATCAAAGTTCCAGAAACTTGTAATTTAGCAATTAGATTTACATGTTAAATTCTCAATTCACAATACATCCATATGATAAATTCACTGCCAAATTAATAAAGATTTAAACCGCCCACCTATACAAGACAAAATCGACCCAGTCCACCCAGATCTGGATCATCCTGCTCTGCTGTCCCCATCTTGATTTTCTTTGCTCCTCCTCCTCCCTCCTTCCTAGACTTTTCCCCACCTACCCTTCCTTGTCATCCAATGATAGGCTATGCCTTATCCTGGGCCCGCCTTGCTGTATAATGACATCACCCTATAGAAAGGAAAATAGATTTTGGAGAGAAGATGGAAATAAGAAAACAAGATTTGCTGAATGAAAGACTGGAGTTCTTTTTGTAGTTAGGGCAGAGAAGAAAGCCTAGTGACCAAAGGTGACTGTGAGGAAGGTGGTGTTGAGAAGGTAGAGACTAAGAAGTGCCACTTAAGGAGTTGTGGAACCAGTTAGGCAATCAGAATATAATCTTTTGGATTGGAGGTGGAGCTCATCACTGAAGGACACTGCTCTTGTAGAAGACACAGCTTTGGTTCCAAACACTCATAGTAGATGGCCATAATCACCTATAACACCAGTTCCAGAGGGTCTAACTCCCTGTCTGGCTTCTGCAGGCTCCTGTACTCACAGGCACATGTAAACACACACACACACACACACACACACACACACACACACACACACACACACACTTAAAAATACACTAAATCTTGTGAAAACCACATCCATTTTTTGACCTTCAGATTTCATCTTCGTGGGTGTGATTAGTAAGTGTCTGCCTCTGGAATCTAGCTGCATATTTCAGCTTTCAATTTTGCTGCCAAACGAGCTTTGTGTGTCCCTCAAATGTGCATCCCCTTACTGCTGTTGGTCCCAATAATAGAAAAAGTGAGACCTTGGAGAACAGAATAAAATACTTGCGGCCAGTGAATCCTTTGCCAAGTTACAGGCAGTTAGAGAAGACATCTGAAGTTCCCTTTGTCTGCAAACCCTGTGAGTGTTTGCATTGCAAAGGCTTATGGCAGTGACTGCAGAATATTCCAGGCCTTCCTCACTCAAGCATGGAGAAGGACTTCTCAGCCTTGACCAAGTATCTGTGGGACTTTAATCTCACTTAGTCAAACATTTGCATGATAGAGAACAGCAGAAGGCAGAATTTATAGAAACAAAGATATTCCTTTTATAAGAAGAAAGGAGACTTTGGCGTCTTTATCAGTTTCCCTGGCCCTATCTAGGTCCCTCTATTGTCATTTGTATATCTAATCGCCCCCCCCCTTTGTTTGGTGCAAATGAGTTTTCCTCTTTCTCTCTAGGCAGAGTTAATCTGAAAATCCCTGCTATTGTCTCATAGTTAATTACCTGCCTTTGGAGTCAGGCAGCTCTGAAGCTCCAGGGTTGGAGGGAACTGCTAATGTCTACTGTACAGGAGCGGATGGATGGAGTAGAGCCAGGACAGAGGACTCAGGCCCTGTGTTCCTGGGAGTCCAGGGGGAGGAGACTCGGGCTGGGAGACCTTCAACCAGCTGGTGACATACACAATTCAACTGTGGCCATGCTAACTCTTCATTTACCTTTTATTGTCTCCCAGTTCCTGATCCTCTCTTCTTACCAGCCCTGTCGTATTTATTTATATTTCTTTTGCTTTCTAATTGTGAATAATTAATTGACCTTGTCAAGCCAAACTCATTACTGTGATTAAGAGAACAGGAACAATAACTTTGAATTTCCTGATACCCGTGCACCGAAGACTTCTAAGGTGAACTTCAATAAAAGGCAACTTGAGGCACAGAATATCAAAGAGAACGATGTGATCTGATCCTCACTTTGAAAGTGAAGATTTCTGTCTCTCCCCACACACCAGGAGGTGCCATCTTCTCACACTCCCAGGCTTCTGAAGAGCTGAGAAGACCGTATAACCAGTTTCCATTCTACCTCCTTCTAGCTGGGTTCGTAGTGGAGGTCAACAACACTATCCAGTTCCCAGTAGATTGGAGTCACCTCACGCAGAAGAATTTTATATTCTTGTCTAGGTTTCAGTAGCCCCAAGTGACAGACAGTGGAAAATGCTGGGACGCTCTCCTCTTCTGCGTCCTTCAAGAAATATACAAAAAATGTACATTTTGTTAGATCACAAGGTTCTACATTTAAATTTGGTAGAACTTTGAAAAGCTACAAGAATTAAATTCTACTATGAAATGTAAGTGTTCCTCAAAGGGCTTTGGAAAATGGTGAGGAAGTGGGCCATTCTCTCTTCAATTAATCTGCAAAACATAGGCAGCATGTCATGAAGCGTCTCACCCTTCTAGCAGAGGTTTTCATTGTCTGGAAAGCCTTTCAGACACTGGTGGGGCACCACTTGAGAGAAGAACTAGGCCCATGCTCCCATTTCAGTAAACTCACCATAAGCATGTCTCTTCCATAAGCCACACTGGGTGACCTAAAGTGGCCTCAGCAAAAATACTACGTTTAAAGCCACACTGACTTCATTAAAGTCATTTCTATGCCTTCTGATAAGGCTGTGATGTGGTGGTGGTGGGGTCTTGTGTTTCTTAGGCAGTTTGGAAAACTTGGTCACAGTAGTAGACAGAGCTCTTCTGAAATTTTTTTACTCCACACCCAGCTATGAGGGAACATGGAATCAGGTAACTCTGACAGCTTCCCAGAACTTCTGGGAGTCAGCAGCAGTTAGGGCTCCCTGGGGATATTCTACAAGCAGCCAAGAACATCATTTCCCTAAGGTGCCTTTCCTTGGGGACCCTGAAATGCCTCTGTGCTAGCTCAGCTTCACCATGGGTGGAGAAATTGGCAATGTTTTCCTCTGTGTCTTTATTTCTTCTGCAGCTTCCAAGTAAAAATGTCGTTATTTGATTTGGGACAAAGAATGAATACCAGATCCTAAATATCAGCATTGTCAAAATATGCTTTCTGTGGCATCTCATTCCCTTATCAGAGGTATTGGTTTATTAAAAATGTGCAGCTGAGATTCTTTTTTTTAAAGCCCTTTCCTGCTTAAGCCTTTCAGATACTCTATTATTATTATCATTATCTTTAATCTTTTTTTTACAGACCAGTCGTTATCCCCCTCCTGTTCTTCCCTCCAACTGTTCCTCATCCCATTTCTCCTCCCCCATATCCAAGAGGATTGTCCCCACACCCCCACACATGTGCACACCCTGCCAAACCTCCCCATTCCTCAAGGCATCAAGTTTTTCAATGGGTATGTGTGTCTCTCCTTGAAGCCAGACCAGGCAGTCCTCTGCTGTGTAAGTGTCAAGGGGGCTCGGACCAGCAAGTCTATGTTGTCTGGTTGATGGCTCAGTGTCTGAGAGATCTTGGGAGTGGAGTCCAGGCTTGTTAAGACTACTATGGGATCATCCTCCTTCTCAATTCTTCCAGCCTTTCCCTAATTTAACCACAGGGGTCCCTGACTTCAGACCATAGGTTGAGTGTAAGTATCTGCTTCTGTTTCAGTCAGTTGCTTGTTGGGCCTCTCGGAGGGCAGCCCTGCTAGGCTCTTCTCTGTAAGTATATCATAACATCAATAATAGTATCAGGCATTGGAGTCTCCCCTTAAGATGTGTCCCAATTTTGGCCAGTTTCCCCTCAGACTCTTCTTCATTTTTGTCTCTGCAGTTCTTCTAGACAGCAAACATTCTTTTAATTAAGTATTATGTGAGGTCTTTGGAGGGTTCATCAAAAAGCAGTACATATCTAATTCTAGAGTACATCCTCACTGTCATATCCCACAGGCTTCTGTAGTTCAATGCTGCAGGCCATGTACACAATGGTGAATACGGGGGAGTTATCAAAGGCACCAATATTGATCTCAGTGCCCTCACCCACCCACGAAGACTCTTGCCTGCTCAGACTGCTGTACAGTCTGTCTTACAACTTGCATTCAGGCCACTGTTCTCTTGTTGAGAAAACGAAAAGTCTTTACCTTCTTTGGGCTTTGGCAGACCTTGTTGTAGAAGATACTCTGCCTATCCATTGTTAAATAGAAGGTTATCAGGTAATACCTTTAAACCACATTCAATGGCTTTTTGAATTAGGTGCTGGGAATACAAACATAGCATAGAGTTCCTGACATTGCAGTAGAAGGGACCATATTATCAACAAATCATTATCCTGTTAAAGCAGAGATTGGGGCATCTGTGTTGATATAAATCTGATGAATCGCTGAAAGGGAGTAAACTCAGTTCCCTGATAATTAGCATTAAAGGATACATTTCATGAAGAACTACGTTCATGAGTGGGACTTATTAGATGCTCTGGGGAAGAGACGTTGTCCTAGACAGGAGCCACAAGGGAAAGAATCTGATGACATATAACTTGCAGAAGGAAGAGGGATATCGCTTATGTGTCACAGAGCAGGACCAGAAAGTTGGCTTCACCTCAGTTTTGAATGGAGATGTGTAGTTTTTACCCCCACACTTGTTTTTGTGTGTGTGACAAACAGCAAGAATGCTGTTTCTACTCCTCGAGGCAATGTGGATTTAATGGCTTTGACACTGGACACTATCCACAAAGCTATCAGTGGACTAGAACATGACAAGCACCTTAGATAATAAACCTTGAGAGGAAGCAAGAAGTCTTGGAAGGAAAGAATGTGTCATATCCCCACTGGTTCTATGTCCCTTGTGTTGCAGCTAAGAGACAGACTGCCAAGACCTGTCTACCACCACGTCTGTTGCTGGAAGCACTCTTTGCTTCTACCTGCAGTCACAACAGTGATTAACGTGTCACACTGCAGTCAAGGAGTAGTTCTGTATGCACTTGGAAGAAGAGTGCATAACATTGGGCTCAACACATCATTGTAACGGTGAAGCTGAGAGCGTGAGGCTGCAGCCAAGAATAAATGACAGCCATAGCAAGGACCACCGGAAGCCAACTTGCCATTTTATCTGAGAGATTATGGGCCATGGAGGAGAAGCCTTACCGTTTCACATATCTCCAGACGAATTTAGAGTACTAAAAGTCTGCAGGAGGACTGGTATTCCTAATGAACATCAGCTGTGGTCTGCAGCATCTAACTTTGGTGGAATGTCTAGCTAGCATCTGCTGGAGTTCAGCTCAGAACCACGATGCTGCTGGAGTTGCTTGGGCCCCATGTTTTTCTTTTGATCTTCGCTTCATGTTATTTGAAAAGGAATTTATTGATTTAAAATTAGGACAATTTAATTTGGTGGCGTGTTTTCTTTATGTCTCAATTATATATTCATGTCTTTGTGGTAAACTCAGCTGGTGGGGGATTAAGAATTCAAACTAGAGGATTTTCACTTGGCGAGTAGAGCTTTCCACTGTGATTAATTGGGAGTCTGCACAATGAACCCAGCATTGACTTCACTGTGGATTTACTAGCTTAGCAGAGAGAAGTAGATTTTAGGATTTAAGAGTTTTGGGTTTCGGTCTGAATTTTGATAATAATTACCTGGAAAAAAATGACCTACTTATTTAAATTGTTCTCAATTAGATACTTTATAGAAATGTTTTGATACATCCTATAATCTGATTTGGAGAATGGTTCCTCTTAGATGCAAGGAAGTGGAGCTTGATTGTTTTACCAAGGCCATGTATGTAATCATTTGCCAAGCATATAGGCATATAGGCATACAGACATATAGGCAGATAGGCTGGTCTGTCCTACCCTGTGTCCTTTGAACAGATCCAGTAATTTGATAGCGCCTCATACAGTTCTTCTGCATATGTAAATCCCTGGTCCTAAGAACCAACCTGGATCACACCCTGGTATGTTCATGCTGTCCTCTCCTCTAGTGCTGTCCCTTAGCTACGTCCCCACCAAGTGCTTTTCTTCTCACCAGTTTGAGTAGGTGCTATAATAACCTCATCTTTCTAAAATGCAGGCTTCCAAGAGTTAGGACCATTGTGCCAACTTCTCTTACGTGGAGGGGACAGGGCAGACAAGCCTTTTGATTTTTCCCACTCAAGAAGATCAGGAATTTTTATTATTTCTTATCTTCACTTCTGCCTATAAGACCTAAAAGAGGGTTGGAAGATCTGCACAGGTGAATCACAGTAACTGTGATAGGGACATAGAATGCCCTTGGGATAAGGGTAACAAGCACGGGATGAGAGAACTGCCCAGGTGGGACCATTCATGGGAATCTAAAACTGAAAGACTGCAGTGGCTCCGATGTGAAGACCAAGATTTTTACTCCTCTAGAAGTCCAAACATAGAAATCTTTTGAAATGGGTGTTTGGGTATTTCTTCTCTAGACTGCTAGAACATAAATAAAATAACTCTTCTCTCCAGACATACCGGTTTCCTTCACCCATCTCTTCAGCTCAACTACTCTTGTATGCGGAGTAATCTTTCCAAACAAAATGTTATCTTAAGGTCCTCTGAGTCCAGGAGAACTACGGGTCTGATTTCTGAGACCTCATTTTCTGTCCCTGCCTTCCTCTTTTTATGTGAGTTTACACTTAGGGTTTTTGATCTTTCTGACCACCAACCTCTTGTAAGTTTTCTCCCCTCTGAGAGAATTCTCTCCCCATTTGCTATTTTAGCTTTTAAACATGTGTTTCCATTGAGCAAAGCTTTCCCAGAGCAGCCTACAATTCCCACATCACCTAAGCGCTCAAGCCAGGCCATCCATCCTGGTATTACCACGAGTTGTGTGCTGACTGTGCTCTCTCTGCCTTCCTGAGAGTGGGAGGCTTGTCTACATCCCATTGTACTTCCAGTGCCTCCTGCTTAATAGGAGTTCAGGGACTATTTGTTGAGTAATGAATAGAGTTATAAAAATTTCTTTTGAAAAAATAATTAAACAACGTGATTCACCGCTCACTGTTCAGTTTTGTTATAGTAAGCTGAAGGATGGCCAGGCAAAGGACGGTTTTTAGTCCCAAGAACCATGAATATTCCCCAAATGGTTGCATCTTTGCAGATGTGATTAAGTTAAGAGTTTAAGTTAGGGAGATGATTATGGGTCCTAAATGTAATCACACATACAAGTTTGAGTAGAAGCAGTGATAACTCGAGAGAAAATAATGTGAATATTGGAACAGAGATTTGACAGCATTGTTCTGGAAGATGGGACAGATGATGTCCTGAGCCAGAGAATGGCATCAGTCACCAGAGGCTGAATGAGTCCTGGAACATACTCTCCTCTGAGTCTCCAAAGGAAGAGCTGATCTTGCTTTAAACTCGGTGAAAGGCACTTTGGATTTCTGGCCTTCAGAACTGAGAAAATACAAATTTCTATTTGTCTTAAGCTATGAGATCTGTGTAAATTTGTTACAGTAGCAGCAGGAAATTAGTGTATTGCCTCTATTTTGAAGGGTTTCTGGTTGTTGGTGGTAGAAATTAAAAAAAGAATTTGGTACCCCAGGTCTACTGGAATGTAGCTGTTGTTCTGAGATTGTTTTCTAGGGTGATTGCCTGTTGTAAGGTAGGACTTCCTAAACTCTTCCACTCATGGCTTATTCCTCTGGAAAAAAAGTTTATGTGACCCCAAATATATAGATGTGTAAAATACTACATATGTCAACAAGTAACTGACAATAAATCATAAGGAATCTTATTTTAAAACAATACTTTGGCATACACATTTTATTATTTATTGGACAAGAAAGCAGAATTGTATACCAATGAGAGTGATGACTTCTTTATTTTTACATTAAGAATTAAATTTAGGATGGTTTTCCAATATTTAAAGAGGAGAGTTTCTTCAAGTTATTTTGAGTTGATAAATAGTTTGAATTTATAATTACCAATGTCAAGAACACATCCCATCAATACATAATAGAAAAAGATGGGTGTGTTTATGGCTACTTCAAAAATTAAAAATTTGGTCAGAAATTCAACCATAATTGATTTAATAATTCCTTATGAAATTCAAGTGAGCAAGCGATTCAAATAGCAGTTTTTAGTGAAATTTTGGTCAATAATATTTTATTTACAAGCCAGGCATGGCGATGTATGCCTATAATCCCAGCCACAATTGACGGTGGAGAACAGCCATGAATTTTAGTGTAACCTGGGTGATATAAAGTACCCTCTTTCAAAAATAAAATTACCCCCCTCCAGATCTAAACACAGTTCTAGAGATCCTCTCTCTAAAAGTTCTGGCAGGGTCGGGATTGTAAACTATCATGAGTTCACCTATCTTTGGTATGATATCACTTTGATACCTATTGCTGTTCTGTATGCCTGGCTTATTTTTTTTTTATAATTTTTTGTGGCTGCTTTGCATTATGTTTTGTGATCAAAGCCTAATACAATCCTATAATCCTGACTTCTCTTTCCTTACAAATGACTTGGCAATTTGTATGATTTTTTTTTAAAAAAAATCTTTCCTCAATATTTATTGAATTCTGGAGACTTCTTGTATGTGTATTCAAACAGCATTTTTAAAAAAATCTAACACAATACACTTAAAAGATACACAAATTTGATAGTTAACGTGCTGAACATTAAGGGTAGGTAGGAAAACATGAAGTATGTTTTCCAGACTTAAAGTGTTTCTGTATTCCAGACAACTTCATGTGTATAGAAAAACAGTAACATCCAGGATTCTAAATCAGTGCCCAGGTGTTTCAGGCATCCCTTTGTCTTTTGAGGTGCAAAGGCATGCAAAATGCAAGCTGCTCACACATGCGCAGAACCAAGGCTTCAGTGGGGATGCACGCTGCAGCATAGATCTGCTAGAAACTCAGGTTCATAATCTTTTGGAGTTTTCTCATAAACCTTTTATTGTCCCCATTTCTTTTTCATAAAGCTCAGTTGCATGACCACATGTGGATTTAAGACACATAGTTCATGAGGCTTGGCTCTAGGTTGTGGATCAGCAAATGAAGACCCAGCCTACAGCCTGTATTACCATTATTTGTAAGCTAAGGTTTACAAATTTTGTTTTTGAAATAAGATCAAATGAAGAAGCATGTGTTACAGACACTTGATGTGGCCAACACTCTTCATAGTAGTTGCTTTTTGGCCCTTCACTGACAAGTTTCAACCTCTTATCTAGGGGACTGAGCCACTCTGCTGCAAAGACATTCAAGTAGCCAAAAGTCGGTGTGTAAAGGAACCCAGTCTTCCTTCCAAGATCTGGCATAATTTTGTTTCCATGAGCCAACCCACTTGAATGTGGCTCTGACCAGCTCAGCTGTCGAAGGAGAACAGTCTTGTATGCTGCTGGCCGGAGTCCCTGTGAGAAGCCTTCAGTTGCACCTTCCCAGCCAGACCACTCTCCAATTCCTGACTGGGAAATCACAAGGGACAGTGAAGTACAATTGTTTAAAGCCTCTGTATTTGAAAAAAAAAATCAAATTTCTAGGGAACATGGACAAGCTTTTGTTCTTGTCATAGCTTTCTAAACAATAAGATGTAATAACTATGCACATAGCATTTGTATTTTGTTAGGTATAATGTTAGGGATGATTCGAAGTATGTGGGAGGATATACTTAAGTTACATGCAAATACTGCACTGTAGAATGCAAGGAACTCCCCTGTCTCTGGATTTTAGGATCCGTAGAGGATGTAAGAACCAATATGAGGGCACTGAAGAATGACTGAGCATCTGTTTAAATGTTATGACTTTGGAATTCCACCCTCCCCTGTAGATGTAATGGAAGTGGATCATTTCCTTGTCTTTGGGATATCTATAGGAATTATGTGATCACTACATTTTAGTATGAGACTATTCTTGCTTATATAAATGACTGACCTGGGGATTCTAGGTGATACTACAGAGCAGACACACATGCTTTTTTTTTTCTTTTCTTTTTTTCGGAGCTGGGACCGAACCCACTGAGCTAAATCCCCAACCCCCACATATGCTTTTTTTTAAAACAATAGTTTGAGCATGTGGAAATGGAGTTGAAGATCCTGAGGCTTTGTCTTGTTAGTTTGGAGGGAGCACAATATTTGGGCTTCATTCTGATTATTTATCTCAACAGCATTACAAACTCATCATGTACCCAATAAATCACTTTAATTCTAACAGGTCTGTGCCATCACCTTTGACCAGCGAGTCCTGCAACCTTCATTTCCCATAACTTCATTCATTAGTAGCTCACCGCAGAGCCTTCCCCATCCATTTCACATTGCCTTCCTCTCATCATTCTCTCTCACTCTTACACAGACCTTGTTAGAGTTGCTGAAACTTGGAATTTACCCAGAATCCTCCCCTTTCTCTTCAGTTCAGTCTTCTTTCATGTGGCAAGCCACCATCCTCCTCCTCATGTAGATCTCTTCTCCTCAATGTAGTTCTGAGCCTTTATTCTTCATACTCAGGCATGATGGGTATAGACAGCCAATCTTCCAATTCACCTTTGCTTCCTGATGCACATAAGCCTTATTGCACAAGAAGCCCAAGCCTTATTGTTGTTTCACATGGTTCAGCCTGTTGTTAGTGGCCTCCAAACTTCCCTCTACTGGTCCTTGACATACCTCCTGCTCCTGAGGTCTCTTCTTAGAGCTTTGCTAGAAGTCACCTTAGGGACTCTCATCTCTCCAGAGCATTTCCTTGATTTAGTTTTCTTAACAACACACATACGGGTATAAAATATATCGCTTTTTAAAGGGATGCATCCTACTTCACCCCAGCCAGAAAATTTTCCATGAGCATGAAGACTGGCCTCTTCTGTTTACCTTTGCTTCCATGTGCCTAGAGTAAGACCCAGAACAATAAATACTTGTTGATTGAGTACACGGATGAAAACAACAACAGTCATGAAATGAACATTTTTTTCTTTCCAGTATTTATTATTTATTTGCACAGGTGTGGGGGGGCATGAACTCTTTTCTCCCTTCCATCTAGATGATTTGTCCCCAACCCCATTTTCAGAACATGTGGCATTTAAAGCTGAATTTGGCAGAATGATTTTCTTAAGGCAGCAGTGCAAAGAGCCAGCATCCTAGATAGAAGGAACAACACCCAGAAGAGAGGTGTTCAAGAGACCTAGTGGGGGCATGAGAGCTGAGGGGGAAGCAAAGACTGTGGGAGGACCCATGGCCTGAGAGCAGAGGAACCCAGGTTCTGTCTCCTTCGAAGTGGGGTTTCCCTGAACACTTGGAAGAGGAAACACGGGAAGGAAATTACATGAATTATTTTGGAAAGATCTTTGGCATTTAGACACAAGATGGGCTACAAAGGGAGTTTTGGACGGAGAGAGTAAGAGAATGAGAAGGCAGAACGTGATCAGTTAACGCTCTGTTATCCTGGGTTCCTGATATGGAGCCATTTTCTCTTCCATGTAGTGACTCAACAGACAGCTCTTTTGTGGCCAGAGGATGTACAAACAGGGAGAGCTTGTGCACACAGGAAGAAGCAGGATGGTCCACAGACTAATGCTTTCAGTTTCCCAGAATAAATTTTCTCCGAAGACACATGCCCTCTCTATGTGGTTTAAGGCAGAAAGTAAATGGGATTCATTGTCTTCAACTTTGCAGACGCTTCCAAGTTTATATATTTATGAATGAAGAAAAATCCTGTGCCAGCTTTTGTTTCAGTGTGGAATTCTCAGAAAATAGCCTTTGGATTGGATAAATGAACTCTTGTCAGCAAGAGGAGATGGGCTGTGTGTGAACAGTGGATCAAGTCCATGATGAGACAGGGCAGATAGGATATGGCATAGAAAGGACCAATTAGGAGATGCTTGGAAGAGGAAAGGAGAAGCCAGAGAAAGCCAAGCCCTTCCCAAAGGGTCTCTGACCTCCTATCCCGGCTACTTGCTGGGAATCAGCAGAGGCGCTTCCTAGTGATCCTTGGGGAGGATACAGGTTCTCAGTAGACCTGCTAGACCTGAGATCCCCTTGAAGGGCAATTTTGTGGCAGTTTTGAGACAGGAGGTTTAAAAATTGGCCATAGGAGGCAAAGTAAGGGCCAGAGGCAGCTGCAGGTCAAATATGAAATGTTTCTTACATGAAATCTGAAATTATGATCATACTCATTAGTAGGATCTGTGTCAAACCAGGTGAGTGGTATGTTCCAGGGTTCTCATTACAGCGCGTTTTCCTTCCCCTCAAGCTGCTATGCTGCCGTTCAAATGAAAACACAGGAAGCAGTGGGGTGAAGAGCTGACTTCACCCTAAGTGGATCAGCATAGGCTCACTCCACGTTGGGTTTCTTTGCTTTCAAATTGCTCCCCAAGCATTTCTTTGTTGTTCTCCTTGACGACCGTGTACTAAGACTCATGGGGTCACTGATGGTCACTCCATGTGCAGAGCAGCCTTCAGTCTGTTTGGTGCCAGTTGAGATATACTCTGAATAGATGATTTTTTCCATTACTTGGCTTAAACGTAGCCCCACGGGTGACTGCTATTGTATATGGTCATGTTGAGGAGAGCCTTCAGGGCACTCAGGACACTACGACTGATAATTAGCCACAGCAGATAAATGAAGGCAGAGTCATCACTTCCTATAACTACCCACAGAGAGACTCCCATAGTACAAATACCTTCTACCCTTCAGTCATTCAGCAAAGATTGGCTGAGCTACTTTGAGGAGTCAGGCAGCAGACTAGATTGGAGTAGAACATAAGCACCATGTCTACCCCAGAGAAGTAACACAGGATGCCCAAGTACACAGACCACTCTAGGGGCAAACAGTCAGTCCTCTGCCGGTGCCCTGAGAGGACTCTTCTTCTGAGAGCATCTGGACCCCAGGGTCCTTCCAAGGGTAAGACAAACAGGGCTCAGGACTGAATGAGGTTAGACAGTGACATAGTAAAAGCATCCTCAGACGGTATCAGTGCATGGACAAGGGTGGGGTGACAAATGGGGAGGAGGCCCACTAGCAGCAGGAGAGGTGCTCCTTACATCAGTGCTCAGAAGGGGCACACAATGCCAGGTAAGAGCCTAGTGATCAGCACAAGCCAGAGGATAATAGGTCTTGGAAACCAAGCTGTGGACTTTGAAATTGTATTCCGGTCAAAAGGCACTGAAAGCAGCTGAGAGAAGCCCTTGGTCAGGACTTCTCATATGGTTTCTGTTTTGTAGAGAGGATCTAGAAGCAGAGCAAAGAGAAGGATGTCACGTTAGAGCATCCCAGCTCTGCCTTTCTCAGGCAGGTGAGCAATGTCTTAAGTTCAGTATTTTCATCCCCAGTGAGGTTTGCAGCTGACTGACTCCCAGTCGTGGTTCCACTGAGCACCCCACCCAGAAGCCCACAGCTGGTGGACAAGGGGGAAAAGACTTTCTTCAGGCCACGGGCTGCCTGGATTTGGTCTAAGAATTAACATGTTTGCTTTTTCATCTCTTCTTTTGCTCTTTCTTTGTTTTCTATTTCTGTCTTTCATATAAACTCTTTCCTGAGCCTCAATTCCCTTGCAAGCCGCAGCCCTCTTCAAGAATCTTCAGTTTTACTTTCCACACTTGGCACCATGCCTCTTTCCCCCAGCTCTCAAATTACTCAGAATTTCCTTCTCCTTTTTGCCTTTTATTTTCCTCCTTTTCTCCCTTTCACATCTTCTCTCGAACCCCTAGCTTTTTACTGGCCATCAGGTTTACCTTCCCCAGCAGCTGCACCTGCTGATTTCATCAACACAGCCCCAGGCAGCTTCTCCTTCCCTCAACAGTTTCCAGGCTTTTCCACCAACACTCCAAGCTCACACTGTCATTGAGAGGAGGACCGGATGATCAAATGCTTTATCTATTTTCTCATTTCACTTAATAAGCACATCTTGAAATTGAGCAGCAATCTCACTCACAATATATCATTTTCCCTGGGGAGCCCCATTCACCCCCAGATAAAATTCCCTCTTTGCACTGTGAGGGGAGGGAGGCCACGTGTTCAACGTTTCTTTGTTGAGACTCAAATGCGGGATCTGGGTACATTGTTCTGTCATAATGTGTTTGTGTGGGGGACTCTGTGTATGCACGCACATGGGAAGTGTGTGTATTTGTCTCAGACTGTTTCCATTTATGTATCAACTGGAGGTAATTCGCAGCAGACTGTGGGTGTAACAGACATGTGAGATGAACCAGGTGTTGAATGTGTAAGCCATAGAAGGGACTCACTTTGGACTGGGAGAGAAGGATTAAGTTATTATTCTGCTTAACGCAGTGGTTCTCAACTGTCCTAATGCCGTGACCCTTTAATACTATTCCTATGTAGTGGTGACCCCCAACCATAAAATTGTTTCATTGCTACTTCATAAGTGTAATTTTGCTACTGTTATGAATTATAATGTAAATATCCGATATGCAGGATATCTGAAATGCAACCCTTGTGAAAGTGTAGTTCAACTCCCAAAGGTTACAACCCACAGGCTGAGGATCTTAGCTTAACCACTAAACTGTCTTATGTCCTAGCCATGGACAAATAAATACATCAAGGATGGGCTTCCCAAGTAGCACTGTACAGTAGACACACAATATATGAGCTGACTCCGCTATGTACAAAGCCTCTTCTTCACCAGGGTAGTATCCCCAATGGCAAAGTGATTCAGGTTCCTTAGGTGGCCTGGCCACAGGGGATTGTAAGTATGGAATCTCATCTCATTAAACTATTAAGAAACTACTAGCTTCTACCCACTGATAACCGTATAGTTCTAGTTTATCCAAACTTTGTTGTATTATAGTAAGAACCTTTATAAGTCTCTTTCTGCATAAGATCACATTTGATGATCAGGACAATCCTTTGCAACAGACTCTTGTCTGTGCAAGGTGTCTTTGGTCTCAGGTTGGAAGCTAGGGAGTCAGGGATCTCAGCTAAGCTGCATGGGAGTAAAAGGAAGAGATGAGCCAGAATCTGGGCTAACTCACTCTGTGCAGTACAACTCAACCAAGGCATTGACTTCTCATCGTGAGCAAAGGATAGAGTTAATGAGATTCAGGGATCTGGATCACAATTAGGTGTGGGCTTTGCAGGGTAGATACAGGTTTAAATTAGATCAGAGGTAGAAGCCACAGAAAGTGTCCTGTGCCAGGAGTTTTGATCTAATATTGGAGATGAGGTCAGAGTATCATTAAAAAAATACCTGGATGTTTTTTGTTCATTTGTTACAAACCAATATTCTGTCACAACATATGGAGAAACACAGGAGGTTAGCTCGTTTTTAACTCCTGGTCACACCTCTGATTATGAAGAGTGTGAGAATTAAGCTTGAGTCTCCTAGTTCTCCTCTGGGGCACTTTCCCTCACCCCTCATTTAAGGGTATATCCTTCCTTATGTGTGTGAGACACACAAGACAGTGTGCCTGGCAGGAGAGCCAGCTGTTTCAGAGTAATACCTCTACTGGGTTCTGCGCTTTGGTTTCTTCCATCTATAAAACGAAGATAAAGATAAATCTTGCTATGTGGAGCTATTGAGGGTGATGGCATGAGCTGACTCCACAGAAAGGTGCTATAATCCAGCCCAGTTTGTGGCAATTCCCCTACCACTTAGTATCAGGAAATGACCATCCATGAAATACCAGTCTTACCACGCGTCCTCACGAGCTCAGGTTGTGACCATCAGTAACGTGAAGTTTGCGTTTTTAAAAAGCACAGCATAAGCAAAGACTGTGTTTCTTTATCATCCTATAAACTCACTGCAAATGGCATGTGCTTATTAAAATGTTCCCCGAGCAAACTGACCTAACCTTAGGAAGTCCGTGAACATTTACACATGGCAATATGTCCAGCCATTGGTTTGGCTGAAGTGCAACTAACATTTGGACCCAGTATAGCCAGATTGTCCCACCACACCCTCATTGTATCAGAAGTTGGGTGTTCTGTTGCCAAAACTCTTAAGCTTTATTATTTTTAACATAATCTCAAATGTACAATTTTGTCAATAAAGACTTGGAGCCAGATGTTGTTGGAGGGATTGCTAGCTCAGAGAGGCAAAAAAAGAGTACCCAGGTGACTTTCCTCCTCAGCTGATGTTCCAAAGGGAAAAGAAAGTTCTTAATGCTGTTAAAAAAAACAAACAACAAAAACAAACCAAAAAAACAAAAACCCTTCTGTACATCTCTCTGTCCACTCTCCTGACTTTCTATTAGTCTCTGTCTTTTCTATGTTCAATCCCTGTCAACTGGTTGCTTGCTTACCCTCTTGACCTATGGTTTAATTTATTTAATCCTGTTTACAATAAACAGAAGAGCTCCTGTACTATATATCTGTGCTAGGCTAAGCTGGTTTCTAAACAACTAGAAACAGGTTCTTCCAGTCAACAACACAGTCTTGCTATTCACCGTGCGATAAAATACCTGGAAACACGGTTTTATCATAAAGTAGGTATCAACACAATTACAGTGCTGGTAATAGGGACTTAGCCCTTTCCTGATAAACTAGTAAGGTCTTCATTCTGTGGGTAGATTTTTATTCGGAAATATTTTTTTTAAAAAAGCAACAAACAAACAAACAACAAGATCCATTTTAATTCCATTTAAAAAGGAAGTCTGTGCTAATAAATGTCTCAATGGGAAAAGAGCTCGTGGTGCAAACAATAGCACCTGACATTAGATGCCCTCTACATACACAATAGCCAATCTCAGCAGCACTGCTCTGTGTCTGTAAACCCAGTACCAGGTAGGTTGGGGGTAGGCAGGTGGGTGGGTGGAAATAAGTTGCTTCTGGAGACCCACTGGCCAGCCAAGCTAGTGGAAATAGGGTGCTCTGGGTTCTGCAAGAGACCTGATCTCAAAAAATAAACTTCTGATGATCAAGAAAGACACCCAGTGTTAGCCACATGCTTTCACAATTCTTTGTGAGGACATCTACACACACATAGATGCAACACACACACACACACACACACACACACACACACACACACACACACACACACACACACCAGCAGTGTCTCTTACTTGCCTTATTATTAGCTACTCTATACCTAGACTGTCCTTCCTTTCCCCTAGATGCTTCCTGCCGTGAGATTCACCTCCCTCACCCAGTGGCCTCCACACTTGATCCATGTCTTCTTTCACTCAGGATCTATGATATCCAGCAGCCGAGCCAATGCCTCTCGGCTTTATCTATTATGGTTTCACGTACAAAAGCAACATCTCACTGCCCAATACTAGAAAGCCTTGTGAGAACATGACAGAATTGCCTCTTGAAAATCCCAGTGTATCCAAAGGCAAATATATAGTGGTAACCGACTTTCCTCACCATCCAGATCTTTCTTGCTCCTGTCTATTAGCACCCTTGAAAAGTGTTAAAACTTTGTATGTGATGCTTGCAAAGAGAACCAAAGGTTGTCCTTTAAATTTTGCTTGCAGATGCTAATCTTCTTTTATTTTATTGACATGTATTCATGATATACTGTGCAGGTTTCCTAAGGGCGATTTCTTTGAACTGTATCATACGCTTGGGCCATAATCTCCCTCCTACACTCTCTTCCCTCTACCACTTGGTTGCTTTCCCGCCATATATATGCTCTAACATAGCTGTATAAAATTTAGAATCCACAAATAAGAGAAAACATGATGTTGGCATGTCTCAATGGGTAAATTGCTGGTGGTGCAAACATGAGCAGTTGACATGAGATGCCTGCTACACACATAATAGCCAGTCATGGCAGCACTTGTCTGCATCTGTAACTTTACTTTCTATGATGCCCCCAATTGCACCCACTGTTCTGCAAATGACATCACTTCATTCTTTAGGGTTGAATTTGGCTCCTGTGTATGTATTTAGTTCCTTTGCAATGGAGACATGCCGTTTCTGTTCCTGACGTCCCTATTGCTGCCCTCACTATGCACCAATTCCATGCTTCCTGCTTCCCTCTACAGTGTCTCTGTCCTCTTCTGCTCATCCTTTGCCCAGTGCTCACAGCAACAATAAACGCTGACACTGTTGGGTCTTTACTATGTGGCAGGAACTATGTTTAACTAAGAATCTCCTTCTGGTCTCAGGATCTTCAGCAGGACTTCATAATATCATATCTATACTTTGGAGATGAGGAAGGTGATATAGAGTGGGGTTAAAGTCTTCCTCCAATTCATCTCAGTGGAAGGGATTCATCTAGTAGCTTCTGCTACTAGAACCAGAAGCTGTTGTGAAAAGATCTCCCCAACAGCGAGTCTGTCTGGAAGCTTCCCCTTTTCTGCCTTCCCCAGACATTCACTCCTCCCACTACATGCTGTTTCCTGTAGCGAGGAGTTGTTTTTTCTGTCATTTCTTTTTGGGTTTCCCTGTCTCCTCCGCAATGTTGATTTCATTGCATTTTCATAATATTTCATGCTTTAATTTAATTTATTTAGTGCTATTGTACAGTGCCCTGAGCACCTCAGAAGTAGTGAGAATTTTATAAATAAAATTACTATTACAGCTGCTCTGATAGCAGCCTCTGAGCTATTTAGTGAATATATCAATTACTCTCAATACTGAGAATGTTCACCTAGAGCCCCCTATACCAGGCTTCTGTCAGCCCTTGCTGCTCTCTCCTTCTGTGTGTGGTGCAGACAATCTTGTCGAATTTCTCCTGCCTGCCCTTATGAGGCGCCTTCAGGAGAGGGTCCACACCATGTGTTTTGGACAACATGGCCTACTTTCTTTAACCATTTGTGTCCTTGACATTTTGACTCCCATCTGCTGGAGCTGTAACATCAGTTCTTCAGCGACTCTCCCTCTTTGTCCGTGCCATGCCTAAGTAGGACTTCTCTATGTACTAGTTCCAGAGAGAAATCTTTACTATGCTGGCTATAAACCAATCAATTTATTTGGCCCTGTCGACCTTATAATTCTAATCCAGAGGGACCAATTGAATAACTTTGGTCAGTATCTTGAGATCATGCGAGATTCCAAAAAAGGGAAAGATGAGGACTACCCTAAGCAGACCTCGCTTCTGACGTCATGTCTAATTTGGGGATTGTTCTTATTACCACACTTAAAGGCCTTTACAAGCAAGAGACGTAAGGGGATCACTGTCTCCTATTAGCAGAGCTTCTATAACAAAATCAATAATTACACGGTAAACTGCTGTTGAGCTAGAGTGTCCCCTGGGCATGCCGAGCCTATGCAGACACATGCAACCTTCCTTGTCTCACCCTTTCCCATGGCATATTCTCCCGGATCCATCCTCCTAACTTTCTACATTTTCCTTCCATCCTACCCTCTTCTGTTCTATTTGATTCTACTCTGTTCATTAAAAATTAATTAAGTACTTGCTCTACACAGGCTATGTGACTTCATTAATAGCAATGAATAACTTAAATTTTTCGTTTCTCCCTCTTGAAATTTTCCTTCATTTCTTCTGTTTCCCTTCTCCTTGATTTTCCTGGTTCTCAAGAATTTACTGTCTTCACAATTTAAAATTGACTTAAGGTTATCCGAAGATTTTCTTTCATTAATGAGTACCAGTACACACTGCTTTCAGTATTCTGTTTCTTCCAAAACAAGTGGAAGTAGCCAGGCTGCCCATTTCAAATGAGTTCATTCCCATTCAGGCAGCAGTCAGGCTCTCCCACACTTTGTCAGAGGCTTCTTATGTTATAATCAAGATATTGACTTCAGTTGTCTCTGCAGTGGGAGCATTAGATGGGGAGGAGATACCCTAATTCCAGGAGTACGCTATGCAGTACATCCTCACCACGCAGAATTCCAACACTCAGCAATCAGAGAAGTTTGTGGAGGCAAATATAGTCATTTCTCCTGGCCAGGCAGTGGTTGTTGACAGTCTGACAACTATACTTCCTGTTAGACAACCATGATTCTGAAATTCTAGATCAGAGAGAAGTAGACAGGATGAATCCTGGTTTGCTCCTATGGGAAAGAATCACTTCCAGTGACAAGAATGATTAACCAGAAATGCTCAAGTAACTACAAAGGATGGGGATGAGTGGAGCACTTTAATAATATTCACTTTTCCTGAAGTTCAGAAGTGCTCTGAACTGCACCTAGGAAAGAGACAGCCCAAGTCACTTTGAATTCCTAAATACACTCCACTCAAGATACGTTAGCAAGTGGCAGTTTGCATCCCTACTAGAGCAAACTGCTGCTGGAGATGCTGTGTATACAAAAGAGATGTATTCTACTGCATTGCCCCATTGCATCACAAAGTAGCCAGGCAGGACCCATCAGAGGTCACCTCTCTGAAATAGAACTATAAAGCTCCAATTTTAGGCCCACCCCCTGCCTTTCATTTCTCCAAAGAAAGTGTGAACTTTGATGGCTCTCCTGCACAGATCAGGACGATCCAGAGCTGCTAATTGAAGGCTGGCCTGGTCCACTGGCCCCTAGTCTATTGAACGTCGCACATCACTTTCATTGTAATTCCGTGTCAGCCCTTTAATAAAAGTGGCCAGCAAGCCCATGAGATAACAGAATAGGAATCAATGGGACCTACGATTGTCTGCATGCCAGATTCTCTTGTCAGCCCAGACTCCCATCCATCCTGCCAACTCTCCCTCCTCTGGGACTGAGACGTTTGAAAACAGTGCAGCAGTCTCATCTCCCGGGCAGTGTTTTTTCTCCATCATTTGCTTTATTAAATATTGATTTTCTGTTGCATTATTAAACCTTAAGTCCAGAGCATAAATTCTGTGCTGATACTTTAATCTGGCTCTCTTTCTCATCTCTTCTCTCTCTCTCTCTCTCTCTCTCTCTCTCTCTCTCTCTCTCTCTCTCTCTCTCTCTACCTTTTGGAACTGATTTTCAGGCCAGCTCCCCTGTGGAATCTTTAAGTTATCTCTGGGCTTCGTGTAGGATAGGGTGGAGCCCTGAGTGGAGAAATACCTTGCTATTGAAACAACTATGCTGTGGGAAGCAGAGCTTTTTCTCAGCCCGCCCCAGGGACGGCCACCTGTCATTGGGATTCACATGCAATGCTAGCAAAGTACAAGGGAAATCTTTGTGATTCACACCTCCAACCAGAGAAAGTAAATGGAGAACTGGATTCATTTTAGGATTGGGGATCATGGGTCTCAGGAGTTGTCCATCCACATTTTTTTAAGTCCCAATTACTTCCAGGATTGGAGATTGTACTCTAAAAATGGTTTTAATTTTATTGATTATGACAAAGTTCTCCTATATGGCTGAGGCTGGCTTAGAACTCTTACTCCTCCTGCCTTAGACGCCATAGTATGAAGATTATAGGCATGTACAGCCTCGTAGATATTTTTGTTTGTTTTGTATTTGGTTTTGTTTTTCTCTCAATCTTGCCCTGAAGCAACAATGTTTGAGTGGTCACCTCTGGCCATCAGGTATAAAATGGAACCCTCAGTCATTTAATATAACTGTTTCTGAGAGTGCAGGCATCCCAGATAACCAGTGACCTCTGGGCTTATGTCACCAGCCCTGATCCTGATGTGTTTCCCTGACCCTCAGTCTGAGACTGGGGAGAGGTGACGGCTATGCTTCCCACACTGGCTGAGAAACAGGAGAAAGGGTGGAAGTAAATATTTGTGGAGATGCTGTGGGAGGCTAGGGTGTGTTGGCAGCCTTTGAGTGTGGCAGATGCCCTGTTGGAATTCAGTTTGCCCAGAAACTCTCCAAGTATGTAGAGGCATCTTCAGAAATATGGTGATATGAAAGAACCATTGGTGAAGAAAAGGGCAAGGCTTGTCTGGTTTCCTCTGATCTGGGTTAGCGAAGATGAACAGACAGCTCAGGCCAATCTACGTCTCTTTCTAATACTCAGTAATAGAGGCCAAGGGCTGAGGGATGCCTGAGCCCTCACAGTCATGTTATGATCTACTGAACAGTGCTCCTTAGGGGATATTTGGAAAAAAGGATGTAGTTAGGGTGAACAAGGCTTTTTACTTTATCCTCAGTAACATGTCACGTGTCACCAATATCCATAGATTGGTGAGCAGACTCTGCTTCTCGTTCAGAGTGCTAGAAGTGGACAATGAGCAGGTCGGGCTTCCTTCAGAACACCTCCATGCTTTGTGCACACACAGACAACCTTAAACTGAAAACTGTATATGTATATCTATGTCTATCTGTGTGAATGCCTACAAGTTATAGGTCAGCATAATGAGGCACTTGCAGTTGCATGCTTTACCTTCTGAATTCTCTCAGAACTCCAGCTTTCTTCTGTACAGTTGGAGAATAAGGCCCCCTGGGTTGATTGTAAAGGGGATTGAAATGAGCTGAAACACCAACTTTTGAAAGCAGTAAACATTTTATTTAAATTCATTTTAACGAGTATTTGCTAAACATCATTCATGTATCAAGCACCATTGTGAGTGTTGGGAAAAGGGGAGTGAGTGAAATGACTCTGACCCATGCTAGGGATCACAGTATGTGAGAAAGTCTATTGTGTATTTTGAGTCTTCTTTCTTCTGGCTAAATGGGTCAAGCCTCACTCATGTCTGCATTAAACTTGCCTCATTGATTTGTAAATATCTCTTTACCCGAAAGATTTAACGTTTTTTAGTTCACCAGATGTTATTTTTCTTAATAAGTATTCATTGTTCAAAGGATTTCTAATTCAACATCTTTCCTTTTGTGATATAATATAGGCTCTTCCCTTTCTTCTTTGGGTGATAACTGACTTTCTTCCAAAGACGAGTTCAATGGAGTTCAAATAAGCATGGGCATGATGACTTTCATCTTGTCACCTATGCTTGTCCTAATGCTCAACCTCCTGCTTCCTGTGTAGGCTGCTATATCAGACTACATAAACCCACAGGCTTAGAAACAACATAAACTGTATTACTTAGAATTCTTAAGGTAGGAAACTCAAAGATGCGTGCACGTTCAGCCATGGGTATGTCAGGGTATGTATGCAAAGGTCAGAACATCTCTCATATAGCCCTGGATTCTGGGGATTAGACTTGGGTCTTCAGGACTACATGGCCAAGGTTTTTATAGATGGTATCTCTAGAGTTATAACCTCACATTGTAAACAGGATGAGGAATAACCCCCATGGTTCCCTTAGAAGAGCATTAGTCATAAAGATGAGGGCTTTGCTTTGAGAACCTAATCAGCTCCCCAAAGGCCCACCTCTTCACTCTGTGAGAACTGGGGCTTCTACATATACATTTTGAAAAGAGAAACATCCAATCTTCTGAACTACCCTCATTAGCACCCAGTAATTCTATTCCTTGCCACCCTGTGGTTTCTTTACTTTTTCTTACTACCTAAACTTTTTCTTGGATAAATATGTATTTGACTTTCAAGAACTCACTCAAATGGTTTCTAACCCTTTGTTGCAACAGAGGGGCAGAAATTGTGGAAGCAAATCCACAAAGAGCTAATACCGGTGTGATGGGATTGCCTACGCCATTCTTCTGTGTCTCTTGGCCTGAATGGTATCTTTCTTGTGTTTCTTCTGCATACGAAAAGGACAGAAAGTCACCTCATGATTCTCTTACATTCATTTCTCTGTATCCCACTAATACCCTTGACTTGTCTTAGTGCATTCACACAACCTGTTTAATCATAGCGAAAACCATATCTTGATTTTTGATTGATTTATTTCAATACCAAATTATGAAAACAAGTCAAATTGCTATTGTTGAGCTGGGTGACTACTCTTACTTTAACCAGTTAGTATTGGGGTGAGGATAAATAGCATACAGTATATGGCTCTCTTGATAGTGTTTGGACTTCTAATTCTTCAAAAATCTGTAAAGTACTAACAATTGGCATAGTTAATGAGCATTTATTTTCTCACATCGAGAGTGTGAAAATCAGGATGGTCTATTGATACCTCTGCCTCCCCCTACTTCTCATTGCCTTCACTCATTCCACATCTGCTTAAAACCAATGAGATCATTTGCCTAATGCATATTCAGAAATGGTTTCAACACATGCAAGTCTTTTCAGGGCACACAACTCAGAGAAAGTGTGTTCAGTGACTAGAGAGAACTCTAACTTGAAATGCTTTTGGCCTATGCAAGGAGACTATTAAAAATCTACTGAAATGTCAATAATTAAAAGCAGAAACAATTATTATAAAGGCCAGACATGTTCCATGCCAAATCCCAATTCCCCCAGCACATAGCCTCACAAGGTAGGTAATTTCTCGTTTGTGCAGAATAGATGACTCCAGGTCACCTAGGAATATTGCAAATGGGTTGAGGACCCAGGGTCTTCCGGCTATTTCTGTCTCAAGATATTTTGATTTTTCCATTTGATGCTGTCAGAAACTCAGGAACTGATCATTTGTGCTGGAAATAGCACAACTTCTGCCCTTTGTTTCGATCGCTTTTGCCATGTGCGATTGGTGAATTTGATTGCTGGCCACAGAAAATTGCATTTGTGTCAGGAGCATTCTGAACAGATCAATGTAGGAGGAAACCAGGCAAGATCAATTGTAATATTGAAGGACTAGTATAAAAAGCTAGGCAACCCACATACCATCCAGTAACTCTCTGTGTCTACGTGTCACACAGGACCTTCACCATAATTCTGTAGTTAAGCCTCCCGGTATCCCATGAGGTCAGTTAGTGTCTGCTGCTAGATATCCAGAAGAGAGGGAAATAACACTGTTTGCTGCCAGCTCTGTGTGCACAGAGCATTAAGTAATACAAATCATTCCAGTTGCTCTTTACATTTTTCTGGTGTTGGCTATGGCCTGTGGATGTATTTCTAAACTCCAAAGGAAGCTCACTAGTTAAATCTCCTTATGGTTCCCATTACATAACTAAGGAATCAAACCTAGAAAGTTTAAGCTATCTCTCTGTGACCATCAGTGAGTATACAAACAATGGCTTTGGACTGATCTTCTGACTGCTTAGGAATGAATTGCTTTTAACTGTTCCACGTGTTGCCTTTGTATTTCAAACCTCCAAGCTGCTTACCCATACACCTAAGCACCAGGAACTACTGCTCTTGTTACTTTGTTAAGTTCACCAGATGTACATTAAACTCTGATTTTCCTCCACTCCACCAGATGACTCCTCACTTAGGTAAACGACAGTTATTGAAATTAAATTATTACATCTGTAATGATCCTATGCAACTTAGGTTGTAAATATCCATAATCACAACTAGTCTATGGATAAGCAGGACAGGTGTTACCAGGTCCTCTATCTGAGTGACAGGAATAGGACTAAGAGGACATTACTCATACCCCAGCAGGAGAGAAAGCAAGACACTGGGACCTGTGCTGTGTGAGACTTTCCTAGGGAGACAGGACAAACATGTCAGCTCACATTACAAAGGCACCAATGATTGGCCAAAGTAATGATTCTACCAAAGTTCAATTAGGAAACAAGTGAATTTATTGGAGGTATTTCTAGGAGCATGAGCGACTCAAAGACATCTGCATCACCAGGAAGACCACTCCAGCATTAGAAAAGAACCAGCAACGTTGCAACTCTGAAGCTTGCTCCTGGCCTCCTCTAAGAACCTCTGCCTCCTCTCTGCTCCCCAGCCATTGTTTGCTGCTAGGGGAGAGGACTGATGAATCCTGGAAGGTTCAACTCTCCAGAATTTACAAGGTTGCTACAAAATGTCAAGAGCCCCCTTTTCCCTCCAGTAAGGAATGTTTACACACATAGAAGGTGGCTTCACTGACGAGATGGTCAGCTTAGGGGCTGCTGTTTTCCTCTTTGTCTTGCCCCTCTAGGAGAAAAGGGGGTTGAGTTAAATTATAATCTACATAGACTAATCTTTTCTATTTGTCCTTTGGACTTGTCTTTCCTGCTCTCCATTTGTTTAAAAAAATAAAAACAAAACCTAGTAATCCCCCTGTCAGACTGAAAGCCTGTCTGGTCTATGTCTTGAAAGCCTGTTTGGTCTTTGTTTCTACTAATAGAGGACCTTCCCCCCAAGAGGGATGAGGCGAGCCCCTAACTGGATGCTAAAAGATAAAATTTATGACTTAATGACAGTTAATTATTGAGCCTCAAAAATCTTTATTTGAAACTCCCATTTTAAAAAAATGAAAGAAAAGAACTATTGATGGTGTTGTAGATTCTGTACCAGCAGCATCACCAGGGCTCTTAGTCAGTGAATAACCTTGAACAAGTCATTCCTTTTTTGCCTCAATTCTATCTGCAAACTAGAAATGGTAATGTCCCTTCCCAAGCTTCAAAGAGTTGTAAGAATAAAATTAAACCATGGATGTGAACCGATTCTGTATACTAATGAGCCCGGATACTCTGGCGATATATTGTTTTGGGCTCTGAAAAAAAATGTTTGCAAATGGATTGATAAATTATCTGGGTAGCAGTTTACATGCTCTGGGGGTACCAGACAATGATGCTGAAAAGTGGTTTCCTGGACTAAGGTGAGCCCCATCCCTCCTTTCTTCCCTGTGCTGAGACAGCTGCCTTTGGCAGGATTTAGCTACTCATCTTTGCTCAGTCACCCTCTTGGAACAAAATGCTCTGAATGGTTTGATTTCTATGGCATTTTCTTCATTTTCTTTCTCTGTCTGGCAATGACTCCTTGAAATATTATTTTTTCTTCCTGGACGGCTGGGCTGTATAATTGATGGCCTCTCTAGGCTGCTGGAGTCGTGCATTTAAACCATGATCGCCTTGGCTCTGATGCCTCAGAGTTCATTACTTTTTGAAAAGCTTCTTGTCTGTTTGTGTTCAGATTATTGTTGCTCTGGAGAGGGAGGTTGTTGTCAGGCAGGAAAAGGAGTATGGAGCAGAATTCACGGTAATCAAATTCCATCCCCTTCTTGGATGAATATTTCTGGATAACAAGACTTCAAGTTTATCTGATGTGGCTCTTCTGAACCAGGGAACCAAGGACCTTCATTTTTCCCCTGCAGCATGTTGGAGGGAGTTCAACAACACTGAGTATTGGGATGTGGGAGGTTTCTGCTTTGCAAATAAAGTGGTTAATAAAGGTGCCAGCACTGGTACTAGAGAATGATTTAAGTGCAATGTATACATGTAATATTTTTTAATTAATGGTATATAAAGTTCTTAGTGAGTATGTGTGTGTGTGTACGTGTGTGTGGTGTTGTGAATGTGTGTAGCTTGTGGTCTGGTGTGTGTGTGGGTGTGTGAGTGGTGTGGTATGTGGTGTGCATGTGTGTGTGCGTGTGTGAGGTGTAGGATGTGGTGTGTATGTATGTGTGGTGTGTTATGTGGTGTGTGTATGTGGATGTGTGTGGTTTTGTGGTGTGTATGAGTGTGTGTGGTGTGGGATGTGGTGTGTGTGTGTGTGTGTGTGTGGTGTGGGATGTGGTGTGTGTGTGTGGGGGTGTGGGATGTGGTGTGTGTGTGTGTGTGCACCCATGACATTCTCTCCACCTTACCATAGCTATCCCATTGTTGCCAGTGCTTGTCAGTCAGCTGACATAGTCTACCTAGCTGCCTGCCCCTTTTACCCTAGGTCAACTGCATAAACTGATATACATCTGATAAACTGAGGTAGCCTTGTGTGCAGTTCTACCAGAATGCAGCCTATATAGCAGGCAAAGAGCAGCTTCCCTTCCTTCCTACCTAGATACTTGGGACCAGACTGAGGTCACAGGAGTCATTAGTGTCTGTACCTGAGATTGAGATCCTATCACTCTGTGCACCTTTCTGCTCTCCATGGCAATAAGCATTCTACTTTGTGTAAGACTGAAATTTGATATTTGAAAAGTTATCCTTACACACCCAATCCTTTGCTGGAAATACCTGGATCTCATTGCAGCATTAAAGATCTTGATTTGTGTCATTATTTCAAAATTCTTCACAGTACTTTGTCCTTATCTACCTCACTCACACTCCTTTTCCCTTTCTGATACCCTTTAGCATAGAAACCAGAATACTATTTATTTCATCATCATCATCATCACCATCATCATCATCATCACCACCACCACCACCACCATCTATTTTGGTCCTCAACATATGTTTCACACTTAAAAGAGACTCATAGAATAAACAAACCTAAGAAAGGATTTTGTTTGATCAATACACATTTCAATTTTCCCTTCACCTACATGTGACTATATGTAGACAATAACCCTTGTGTTGTGCAAAGGACTTAATTATTCATTTGTCCTTGGGAAATGTGCAGTTCCTCAGGCTTGAGGGGCAGGTACTCAGGTGATAACAAAGAAGGCATTTTTAAGAGATGTGTTTGTAGGATTTTTGGTCAGTTACAGATATAGAAGCAATTTTCCAAGGAAAAAAGGCAGAAAAAAAATCTGTTTCAGAAAGAGTTTTCTTCTCTATGGGAGATGAAACACTTTTAAGTTGAAGGCAGTTTCCCTTTTGAAACTTAAGGGGTAGAAGATACTGTCACATCTTGTCATTTGAAGGGTTTAAAACTGGGTTACACATGTAGTAGAAAGGATATCAAGAATGTACAGCTGTTTAACAAATAATAAATATTGGAGGGATTGTTTTCTATAAATTTCAGAATAGAGGGCTACATGTCCTCTAAAGTTCAGTTTGGCATGTGGAATTATATCTATATTCTCAGGATCCTGAGAATGGGAAAGAATTTTATCCTTTTTGAATCCTTGTGGGACATGCATGCCAAAACGTCTCACTGTTTCTCTGTTACTTAACCTTCTCCATGCATCCTAGATTGTGTGAGTTATACCAGTCTAGAGCTCTGAAAAGTGGGGATGATTATCAGAATTTTAAACGCTGTGACATTTTACTGCCAAAAAGTAATTGATTTATTAGAGACATTACAATACATTCATGATTCAACATAAGAGGTTGCTTTGAACTTGTTCAGTACCAAATCCGCTGGGAGACGATTTGCTTTCAGCACCACGGACAGAAACGCTCTTTCATTCCGAATCACTTGGCCTTATGCAAGTAAATACTACAGCTCCGCAGTAGCACTCCAATCCAGTGGCCACAGTATGATCCAATTTAATGGCTTTAACAATTCCAGCTGACAGGAACCAGAACATGAATACATTGTTTTTCACTTACATTGCCACAAAATGGAACAAGGGCCAGGATTGGATGACTTTTTTATACTGTATTACTCTTATCAGCATCCTCATTATTGTTGCTAAAAATAAAGTGATTATTTCACAACAAATCAGATAAAACACAGAACGTTTCAGAAAGTACTGGAATTTTTTTTTCCTAACAAGCAACTTCTTAGGAATTCCATCCTTCAAAACACTTAGAACGCAACTATGGGGCTGGGGATTTAGCTCAGTGGTAGAGCGCTTACCTAGGAAGCGCAAGGCCCTGGGTTCGGTCCCCAGCTCCGAAAAAAAAAAAAGAAAAGAAAAGAAAAGAAAAAGAACGCAACTATGATTGAGTTCAGCAATTCTACACTCCTGAGCAGTGAACCAAACTGGCTAATGAAATGCCTAACACCAATGAAAATTTTGCTGTTGAAAGCTACAAAGCCCAAGTAGGGATGGGGTAGAAGACTGTAATGTTGAGGTCTCTGCTTGCCATACGGCTGGGACTAATAGACTTATTCAGGCTAGAAAATCCCTTACTTGATCCCCAAGTGCTCAGGCAACTGGACAAAACTTTTAAATGGGGATTCTTTTAATCCAAGGCACTCTCTGTTTATTTAGTTTGTGCTTATTGATTATTATATTACACGGCAATTTAATTCCTCCTCACAATACAACCAAAGTGGAACCATACTAAAGCCTTGTTGAATAACTCCAACTAAATTGAATGATGGGATACAAGCGCTAGTAAAAACCACTTAGAGGAACAAGTTAGTAGAGATCTTCAATGACACCCACCTCATTCATGTCCTTTTGGTTTGGTTGGTTTCCTTTTATTAAAAATATATTTATTTTCTCACATAATATATCCTGATTATGGTTTCCCCTCCTTCTGTTCTTCCCAGGTCCTCCCTACTTCTTTGCTCTTCCAGATGCACCCTTGTATTCATCTCTCATAAGAAATCAAAGATATTTCTATGGGATAATAATAAAATAAAATAAAATAGGGTAAAAAAAACTATTACATCAAAGTTGAACATGAAAGATCAACAGAAGAAAAATAGCCCAAGAGAGAAGACACAAGAATTAGAGACCCACTCAATCATCTGTGCAGGAATCCACTAAAAACTCTAAACTAGAAGCCATAATTTCTACACAGAGGACCTGATGCAGTCGCACCTAGGCCCCATGTGTGCTGTTTCAGTTCCTGTGCGTTCATATAAGCTTGGATCATGGTGAATTAGAGGGGATTGTTTCCTGGGTGTCCTCCATTCCCTCTAGTCCTTACACTCTTTCTACTTGTTCTTCTTTGGGGTTCCCTGAGCTCTGAGGAGAGGGATTTGGTAGGACATCCTGTGTAATGCTGACTGCTCCATGGCTTTGAGTCACTGTATTTTTCCCATCTGCTACAGGAGAAAACATCTTTGATAATGTCTGAGCAAGGCACTGGTCCCTGCATATAGCAGAATGTCATTAGGTGTCATTTTATTGCTAGATTTTTGGTTTGTTTGTTCTTTAGAACAGTAATATTTGGTTTTATCCTATGTCCCTGCAATATCTAGTCCCGGTTCTTTGTCCCATAAGCAGTGTTGGGTATGAGCTCCATTGCATGGAGTAGGCCTTAATTCAAATCAGAGATTGGGTGGTGTTCCCACTGCCCTAGCATATCTTGCAGGCAGGACGTCATTGTAGATCAAAAATATTATGGCTGGCTTGGTGTTTATGTTTCTCTTTTGATAGCATGCGGAGTACTTTCCTATAAGAGGGATACCATAGAGTAGAGGGGAAGACTCCATGTAGGCACCAGCTTGACTTCTCCATGTTCAGTAAGCTATATAGGTTTTGTCTTTCACAATGAGGTCTTGCCATAAGATTTGGAAAACAACCTACAGTTTTGGCAATGAACCCCTTTTACAACCTCTCAATGAGAAATAACTCAGCCCTTGTACAGTAAGCATTGTTTGGTGGCAAGAAATATCCAGTTAGGATTCTGTCTCTCTTATTATTTGGCAATTCCATTCAGATCCTCTTCATATATGTAAATACTTTAGGAAGGTTCCACTGTATAAAGTTTTCACACTACTCACCCCTACCAAGTATCCCTTGATTTTGCCTGTCTATCTCTTCTTTTTCTCCCCCACGCTCCCTCTCCCCACTTGATCCATACAGTCTATCCACCTCTATCTAGCCATATATTTTCTATTTTCCATTTCTGATGGTATCTATGCCTGGCCCTAGTCCCTTACTCTGTACCTAAAATCCATGGTTCTAGTAACTAAGTTTCCTTAAAGATAGACCCAGGCCATGGGGATTTTGTCCTTTACTTGAGGTCACACAGGTTTGGAGGGTCTTCCTGTTATTGTTTGCTTAAAATTAAAAAAATAACTTTTAATATTATAAACTTATTTTTCCTCTGTTATCTCCTTTCGTTGTCTTTCTTCTTACTGAACTAAACTTCGTATAAGGAAACATTACCCACTCAGTGGTCCTTTCGTGTCCGGAAGTTCCGGAAGGAAGGTTGAGATTAACATGGAAATCTGGGTTGGCATTCTTGATTACCATGTGAAACATTCTGTCTGACCTTGCATCTTATTTTCTTGGTTTCCTCTTCAAATTTGTGTTTTCTCTGCGAGATCCTTCAAGTGTGTTGGGAAAACGATAAAATTTAAGTATAATATAATGAACAGTTTTTTTAACTTTATACAATTTAACCTTATACAATTGGTGGTGGTGGTGGTGGTGGTGGTGGTGGTGGTGGTGGTGGTGTGTGTGTGTGTGTGTGTGTGTGTGTGTGTGTGTGTGTGTGCGTTTTCTCATTATGTGAGAATATAGAGATATTTGTACTAAGAATCATGTGTGGAGGTCAGAGAACAACCTCAGATGTTGGTCTTGGCTTTCCACCTTGTCTGAGTACGGGGTCCCTTACCTTGTTGCTACATATGGCAGACCTGTCAGACCACACTCTTCTGGTGATTCGTTAGTTTCTGCCCCCCCCCCCGTGTCACCACAGGAGCACTGCAATTACATTTACTACCACACTCAGATTCTCATGGATTTTAGGAGTCCGCATCAAGGTCCTTATAACTATACAATAAGCGTTTTACCCACTGAGCCATCTCTCTCTCCAGTCCATGTTTTTTACCATATACCTTTATGGATCAGTTGCTTATCTTAAAATATGACTGTGGGAAGGGAATGCTAACTATTAATTTGGCCACCAGAAATACTAATGGGAAAATTAAAAATTAACTTGAAGAGAATGAAAATTGCTGTGGTGTAGATACAAAACACCTAAGGGAGAAATATTTTTGTTCAGAGCTAAAATGAACTTGAGATATTACGTGCAAGTATAGGTTTTGAGAATGTAGCATCCAACATAACTGGATCAATGAATTCAAAGCAAAGGAAACTATAATGTTCGATGACACAGTTTAAATAATTATATTAATGAAGTAATCCAAGCTCACATATTTTTCCTGATTTTATTTACTCTTTATTCACTATTGGGGACTGAGTATGTTCAGGCACTATGCTGCTTAGATACTTAGAAACAAAAGGAAACTGCTCTTGCCAGAGTTTTCACAAAGGTCATTCCCCATAATAAATACAAAGAGCTCTGCTGTGAGACACGAGAGAGAAGAGATACATCAAACACGAACTAGTTCAAGGTAGAGTGAAGCCGGAGGACTCTTCCAGATTGGAGACTAGATAAAGGGCTGAGAGAATGTAGCCACATAAAACACTGATAGTTCATCAATCCAAGGAACCAGACTGTATGTGGAAGAGGAAATTCAGGGGGGAAAGGCTACACTAAGATCTTAATCTAGCATATGGTTAATAAAGGCTGAAAGATAGAGGAGGGTGATGGAGCCAAAGAGGTGAAACTAAGAGGGTTTGTTCAAATACATCATAATAAAAGACAAGATTGGCAAGATGCAAATGGGCCAGTCCTGAACCGCATTCTTTTATGCACCCCACAAAAGGTTTTTTTTTTCATACTCGTAAAACAGATGAAAATTACTACTTTCAAGTTTTATAAGCAGATGAGATTTGCATTTCTGAAAAGATCACTCAAAGTCATTTTGGAAGGTGATATGGTGAGAAGACAGACCTGCCATTCTCTACTATTGTAAGGTGGGAGCAGGGAGACCCACCTAACTAGAGATTCTCGTCGGTGCGATAGAGACGACACAGAGCTGAACACACCTCGTATGGAATTAAATGTTGTCTGAGAAAACAGTAACCACTTGGCAGCCCGCTGTCAGGAAGCTCAGGGAGGAGTGGATAGAACTGGGTGGCAAGGATGGGATGTGAGGGAAGAGTGGAAACTGGAGAATTACACATGTTCTTGATTGACAGGTAGCCCATTAAAATGAATTGGGGTGCGGGAACCACCAACTCCCTACCCGTTTTAATATCTTGCTATTGGAAACATTTTAATCTCCAGTGCCTCCATATCCTTTCAATGTAGAGTGATACCAGAGGTAATACTGCTGTGTGTCTGTGTCCATAAATACAGCACCTACCTAGCATGACTCAAAGTCCTGCCGATCTAAGCGCTTTTAGAACACACAAAAGGGATTGGCTGTCTTCGGAGAGAAAGGTAATTTACTGAATGTGGGGCTCCACATTCACTTTCTATCACACGTTCCCAGCCTAATAAATTATTACATAATTTGTGAAAAAGATAAAAGAGAAGAACATCCTTAAAAGCAATGAAATAATCCCACGGAGAGATGTAGAAGATGATTAGTGAGGGCATTCAGAAGGCAGAGAGAAACTGACAGTCATGTTAAGTCAAACATGACTTTTAAAGGAGCTACTAAACAGTGATGGATTATTATTAAAGGCAGAGATTAGCCTGGAAATAAAGCGGGCAACTTCAAAGAAACAAGGAAAATGGTGGGGGAGGGGGATCTCAGTTCTTAAAGAGAAAGAACGGATGAGAGAAACACCATACATCTGAACAGCTTCTCACAAGCAGGTCCTTCTAGTCTCCCTGTAATTTCGAGTCAGCAAATTCACAAGTTTGAAGTAAGAACAAAACCTCCACAGTCCCAAACCACTCACCACATGAATGCTCTCAGTGTCAGACATTTCTAACATGTGTGTCCTTAGATGTCGTTGGGCCTTCTGAAGTGGCTAACATGCATGAGGGTGTGGGTTAGCTCCTCCGTGCTGGACAAGACGAACAAATAAGACAGCAGCAAAAGGTCAAGTACACTTAAGGTCATCAAAGTCAGCAGCTTGGCTCATTACCTCCATTCTACTCTACTCATTGTTACAAGATGGCAGTTAGTCTGGTAAGGTTGTTCTTATCATGTTGCCTTTCCAGAATCTTTTGGTTTTGGCAGCCCCAAGCCATCATGGCTTCCTTCAGGAGGAGAGGGAAAAGATGGTGGATGATGGTTCCTTAAAATTGAGATGATGGAAATCATCTCATATTGTTAATTAAGACTACGTGTTCAATGCAAGCATCTTAGAATGAGCCAGTAAGGCAAGCTACATGCTAAGGACAGGCTGTCTTCACAGCCCCCGGGTATCTTCTCTAGTGCTTTTGTGAAATCTCTGTCTTTTTTTATGATTTACTGTTGTGACATTTTTTCCCGTCTTTTGTGAAACTGCTCTCTCATTCCTCCCCAATGAACTGACCACTCCATCTCAGATCCTGCTATTTATGTCCTTTGCCCTTCCTTGTAAGTCTTCCACAGTGTTGTTCCCTGGGATCTGCATTAATATCTTTCTTTGTGTTTCTACAAGTGGTGCAACTGAGTTCTTGCTTTGTCATGAAGACACTGATTTGTGTAGCTATCCAGATATGTTGTCTTTCCCACTAAGACTGTCAACCGAGCATCTTTATTAATACATCTTGGGGACAAGTTGTGCTCAACATGTAGCCTATGATCTTAGTGTTTTAACAGTTTAGAAATGATCCCCAACACATCTGCATCTAACTGGGTTCTTGGCGTCAATGAACAAGGGTTGACCTAAGTTAATGTAACAAAAAAATATTGGCTGAACGTATATTGTAGGTCTTGTGGAGTTGACAAAGAATTTATCAAGAAATGAGAAAAGTATCGCAATGCTACAAGGACAGTGAAGCCATCAGAACTCAACAGTGGCCCTCTTGTTGATACCTTGGGATGCTCGGTATTTAATGCCTGTTCTGACTTTAGGATACTTCTAAATACCACATCTGTGAATAGTGATTAATTCTAACTGGCCGTGCCTTTTCATCTCACATCTATAGAGTCAGTTCCCTGATGAACACATCCAATCAGTAGAGACCAGGTAGCATGTAATAGCCAAGCTACTAACCTTCAGAAGGGTCACATATTGATGTTTAGCAGACTTTATAGTGTGGACATCCACTATCCAGGCTTCCTTAAGTGTTCTGATGGTGTTCAGATGCTAGGTAGCAATGTAACATCACAATGGCAGATGTCTACAACATATTACATGAGTAATATTTCTCTCTGCTCTGTAGTAAATGCCTTTTCATCTTGACAAATGATGCCAATTCATCTAATCCACCAAGTCAAGAACCTTGAACTCCTATGAAAGTTTCTATCTTACTTCTTGCTTCACAATGCATTTGCCTGGCATTGGTTAAGACTTGCAATTTCATCTACCAACACTTCCTCTCTCTTGGCTCTCTTCTTTGGATTATCCCTGGATGACTTTAACACTCTCAAGTCAACACACTGACTAAGAATATGTCTTCTAAGGTCAGATTACCAGTGTCAAGGGTGTTCTTTTATCATTCACAAGTTGTATGACCTTAAGCACGCCACTCAACTCCTTCTAATGGCATGTAATAACAGCCACCACCCCATGGAGTAGCTTCTAGTGGTAGGCTTCCTTAAACTCACAAAAAAAGCATCCAGTAAAGTAGCTTTCAGACTGAAGACTTGAATTTTAGTAGAGAAAGGGGTGACTATAGATGCACAGTGGTGATGATGGAAAGTACTGTAATGATTGTTTCTAATTAGTACTCTTTTATATATATCATATCCTGTTGCCCACTTTATCCTTCCAAATGCTGCCCAGAATCCTTGAACAGCACCCCATCTTTTGTGAAGCATCTGGACTATTTCAAAGTGGAATCCTGAAATACCCACTTACCATTACCCATTCTACCACCTACATGCCAGGCAGATCAGCACAGGCCATCTTGTTACCCAGCATTCCTGAAGCTTCACTTCCATTTTCATAGATGCTGTTTCTGCTTCCCTCAGTGCTCTCTTTCCCTGCCTAGGGATTATATCAGTTCTCCCAAGACCTCAACCCAGGGAAACTTTCTTGTGATCTTCCTCCCTATGCACTGTTCATATCATACACCTCACATAGAACTAGAAAGCATTCAGTGTACACACTGTCCACTTCTACACCATGACATATTTTAAAGCTGTTGTTTTATCCATTCTGAACTATGTTCCTGAGGCCTGGTATGCAGTAATTGCTCAGGGAATGGTTAATCAACCACTGTAACCTGCACATATCAGTGTGGACTCTGCAGGGCCTCAGAAGCCCAGAGAAGCAGCTTGTTCCACAGTGATTTATTATGTCCTGCTGGCCATATTCAGCACTGACATCAGCACACATAGTGCTCAGGGCCTTGACTCCCATTGCCCTGCTTTGAGTGTTTCCAGTTTGCACTTGGCACAAATGCTTTGTTAGGAACTTTAACCAAATACCAGGAAGGTGCAGCTCTCATTTTTCTGAAGGGATTTTTCATTCCAGTAGAAACAGTAGATTAGTGGCCATCATAGTTATGAGACTCTGGAGCCAAATTTGCAATCATCGTAAAGAAGAAGCCACAAGACTGTGCACATCCTAGCAAAATATTCTCAAACACGAGTTACCCTCTTAAGAACACAGGTGCCATTTGAAAGTATTTCATGCTCCTTGACAGCACCAGGACAAGTGTTTATTCAGATCTAAAAAGTCACGGAAACTTTAGCCAAAAACTAAAACAAAGACCTAAGACTTTAATCATGCTGCCACCATCTTCATTATACTTGAAAACACGGGTTCTGATAAAACCCAAGGTATCTAATGAGAACTGAGAAGAAAAAGAAACCAATTGGTTTCAGAAAGCAATTCTCATGCCACTGAGAAAAGTCTCGGGGAAAAATAGAGTTCTGGAGATAAGAGCTTGGAAATTAATGCTATGAACTGCCCTGTTCCTGCCCTGATTCAAAAGCAAAAGAGTTGGTGGGTTCTTTGTCATTATAAACTATCATCTGATCAACACATATTAAGGCAAGACACTTACATCACTGATCTGAAGGATTTCAGCAGCTTTCTTCTTATGAAGCAAACTCCAGCCCATTGCACAACAGTGTCCAACCCTTCAACCTCCAAAGTAATTGTAGCTTCTCCTTATGAACTTCATGGTGGATAATACATGTAATCACTGTGTAGTTTGGCTTAGGCATTTTTCTGTGTATGAGGGTTAGAAATATTTTGGAGAAAGAGAGAGGGGGAGAGGGAGAGAGGGGGAGAGGGAGGGAGGGAGGGAGAGAGAGAGAGAGAGAGAGAGAGAGAGAGAGAGAGAGAGAGAGAGAGACTATTTATTTATGGAGTCTATCAGAATAATTGCAGTTGCTATAACAAAGTGAGGTTTTGTACTTTGTCAAATAAGTACATTTACTTAGCTTGCTTGCGTTTCTGGCCTAGAGAATTAAAACATCATGGCACTGATGCTTCAGTCCTACAGCAAGGTAGAGAGGAAGAAGGGGAGCAGGCAGCATACAGAAGGAACTAAGTGCACAGGAAAGCCTCACATTAGAGCAATCTACACTTAACAAAAAAAAAAAACAATCTTACTACAGAGGACCAGCATAAATCACTTCAAAGGGTGAGCCTTATAAATTAATAGTTGGGCAACTGCCCTACACAGTCTATGTCAACTTGATACACAAACTGGAGTTGTCTGAAAGATGTAAACCTTAATTAAGGAAATGCCCTCATAAGATCACAGTTAGTGGTCAACAGAGGAGGGCTCAGCCCATTTTAACTGGTGCTATCCCTGAGCTGGTGCTCCTGCTTTTTATAAGCAAGCAGGAGAGCAAACCCATGTGAAGCAACCTAGTAAGCACCATTCCTCCATGGCATCTGCATTAACTTCTGCCTCCAGGATCCTGCCCTGTTTGAGTTCAGCTCCTGTCCTGACTTCCTTTGGTGATGAACAGCAATGTAGAAGTGTAAGTCAGGTAAACCCTTTCCTCCCCAACTTACTTTTGGTCATGGTGTTTTTCAAAGCAATAGAAACCCTAAGACAGCATCACATGTTATAGGTCCGTCCACCTTAACAAGGTTTGCTGGGGACCAAGAGCCTCTAGGAATGATTCTTTGGGAGATTATAATCTCACATCAGGAAAAGTTATACACAGCTATCCTTGTTAATTTCTCAATCTGCCTCTATAGAATTCCAGTCTCCCCACCAGGTGTTACCCCCCCCAATCTTCTTTGGGGGTGAAGCTTGCAAATTCAACTGATCCAGAACATCAGTTGTTAATTCCAAAGATTTCCCTTTCTGCAGCTCTATACCTTGCTAAACATGTGTGGTGGGGATTTGTACTTTCTGAGTTCCAAACCCATATGGGAAGGAGGCTGCTTCCTCCTGTGCGAGCTGTCCATGCAGTATCACATAAGCAAGTCAGGCAGAGCTCTTTCCCTCTTGAGGCAGATAGGTATAATTCCTTTCCCCATAGAGTTCCCTACTGTAGTCTTCCCTGTTCCTGCCAGAGCAGCAAGTGGTGTCCTCTGATCTCTCCGTAAACAGAGCTGTCTTCCTCAATTGCTCATACCTACGAGGAAAGACCAGAGTATCCACCCCTTAAAATTTCAGGGTTATTTTTCTTCTGAAAACATGTTTGTGTTATTCGTTACTCCATCAAATGAACTCCATGAAGAAGTAGCTATACAACATTTCCTGGAAGAAAGAACATTCCCTCCCAGGAAGCTGACCTTGAACGAGGTTAATGCAGCATTGTTAAAGGACCGCAGTTTTGTGATCCTGTAATATAGCAGCATCCTCAAGCATCATCTTCAGTGTAGGAAGCAAGGCTTTTATTTGGCTTGGTATTGAGACCTTCTGCTACAGCTCAACTTTCGTGCCTTACTAATTTCAGTTGATTTAGTTTGTTATTGCACAGTGTCATAGAACAGCAGATTCTTCTCCTGGGACTGTTTATATATCTAGTGACAGCGTGTGATGGAATCTGATCTGTTATTCTCCCAGTTGCTCTAAATAAAGTATTGTGTCTGCCCAGTGCTACTGAGGTAAAAATACTTAACAGAAAAAAAAACAAAACCAAGATACAACATCAAAACAAAACAAACCCCTCAAACTCCAAGCTTTCAGTGTCATGAGTCTTTGCATGTTTAAACACCAGATGCTCTGCCTAGAGTGTTCTCATTGCTTTCACCCACCCCTGCAGTACACATGTTAGTATTTGCATGTGTAGCTCTGTGTATTTGGGTAAGCTTGTATCCCAAGCATCAGACATGTGTGCATGCATTTATTTTGGCAACACACAGCGAAGGGTTTCTGTCCTCTGTAATAATCTCTTCTCTACTCTCTTCAACCTCAAGAGGGAAATTTTTCTTCCATTCATATTCTAAAATAATCCCTGTGTTCATAATGGTCACAAAGGCTCTTCCTAGCATTTCTCTGATGGGAAATGACGCTCCAAGTCAGAGCTTGATGCCTTTTGATGATCTTAACTCATATAATTTTCTTATACCAGTGTTATTTTCTCCCTTTGCCAGTAACTGCACAAATGGCTCGAGATAATATATTCAAAAATGAATTTAAGCATTACTAACTTTGCTGTATATAACTTTTTAATTGATAGTTTCATGCATGAATAAAACTGTTCCATTCAAATCTACCCTCAATTCCCTCCATCCCTCTTCTCTCCTGATTTTATGTGCTGTCTTTTTATTCTTAAATCCTTTAAATTCACATGATACACTTAGTATGTGCAAAGTTGTAGGAGTATCAACCGTAACATGGTTACCTTTTTAGAGGCCACAAACCTGAGAAAATGTAACTCTTTCACTAGCAGATATCCATTAAAAAGAACTCCTCAAATAGAGGAAGAAGTTCGCTAGCCCCCTTGTGTGCCCATGCTGAGATTTTGACTGCCTTGATCTTATGCAGATCCCATGCAGGCAGTCACAGCCCCTGTGAGTTCACGTGAGCAGTGCCCCATCATATCTAGCACATAGCTTTGCTATAGATACTTGCCTCTGACCTTACCATCTTTTTTCTGTCTTAATTATGGTTTCTACTGCTGTGATAAAAACGCCATGACCAACAGTACCTGGAGGAGGTGGCTATTTTTCTTACGAATTTCATGTCACAGTTCATAACTGAGGAAAAGTCAGGGAAGCAACTCAAATCAGGAAGCTGGAGCAGGATCCATGGAGGAGCAGATCTTGCCAATCCAATCACTGGTAACTTGTGGGGTTCACAGCTAGGTAAAGCCCTTAATGACCTTCTTCCTTTACAGTGAATAAGTTAACCAGTAGGAATGAAGCTTCCTGGTTGATATTAGCTTGAGGTATCATGTCCTGTGACTCACATATGTGTTGGCCTCATCAGCAACAGGGTCTATCCATCATGCACTAGAGAGTAAACAACAGCAATAGCAAAGGCCTGAGGTGCTTAGGCTTTTGGGATTTTTTTTGTTTGTTTTGTTTTTGCTTTGCTTTTGTTTTTGTTTTTTTTTTGGGGGGGGGTTGGCTTTTGTTTTTTGTTTTTTCCTGAAGGTGGGGTGGATGCGTGGTCTACCAAAACAACCCACCAAATACTTGAAAGGATATAACTTACATGTGACATTGGGCTTTTCATTTGATGGTCTATGGTATTAAAAGGAGTTAGCACCCAGCCCCATTATATAGTAACCTTTTCTGTATGTGTATATTTTAGGAAGCTTCTGTTGTATTAAGTGTCCATATGGCATATTCAGAGGTCCTTATTGTTGGTTGTTTCGGTAGTTTGAGCAGGTATGGCCCCCATAGCCTCATGTGTATGAATTTATGGCTTATATGTCCTTCTTGGAGGAAGTGCATCACTGTGGAGGCAGGCTTTGAGGTCTCATATATGCTCAAGCTCTGCTCAGTGGGGAAAACAGTATCCATCAGCAGCCTGTGAATCAAGATGTACAGCTCTCAGCTCCTTCGGCACCATGTCTGCATGCATAGTGCCACGCTTCCTGCCATGATGACACTAATGGATTGTACTCTGAACCTGGAAGCCAGCCCCATTTCAATGTTTGCCTTGGTCATTGTGTCTCTTCACAACAATGAAGCTCTAAGGCAGTTACCCCTCCCTATATGCATTCCCCTACCCCACCCTCATATCCTGCATTCCAATTAACCCTCCCTGTTCACTTATCTCTTTTCATATTACTTATGTTTACCCCCATCTTAAAAATCAACCTCCCATGGCCAATACTAATTTCCTGACTTCTTGGAGTACCCCAATTTAAATATACAGAGCCAAAGTTTGAAAACATGTAACATTTGTCTTTTGGGGTCTAGGTTACCTCACACAGAACAATTATTTCTAGCTCTGTCCATTTTACCAGTAAATTTGGTAACTTTATGTGGATTATATTTTTGCATCTGAGTAATATTCCACTGGTATATATACCACATTTTCATTACCCATTAATCAACTGATGGACAGCTAGGCTGTTTCTGTTCCCAGAGATGCTGATATGGTTCAATATACATAATTTTAAGTAATTCTCTATTATTAAGTAAAAGACTGTCATTATTAAAAAATGATCTGGTAGTCACAAATGTAAAAATAGACTCCAGATCCTTGGCATGGAAAAAGTTGGGAAGTTATTCTGTAAGAACGCAGCTTTCTTAAGAGCTGGGAGAATGCCCAGCATGCAGTGGAACAGAGGCTGCAGGACTTGGTCACATCAATTACTTTCATGCCGTTTGGGGGGCTCATAGTTTCTAATGCTGACCTAGCCTTGTGCTCAGGTAAACAGCAGGTCAGGGTAGTTCAAAGCGGACAGCTGCACTGGCCCCCATTCATCTTCTTCAAGAATAACTGCCACCTTGCCTAGTAATCTGCTCTCTACCCTAGAAATGAGAGATTAGAGGAAAAAGGAAGTCAAATCTACAGTGTCCTGCTTTTGCAGGGTAAGAGGATGATTGAAATCTGTAAATCCCAGGCTTTGAGGGAGGCTCTTTGATTCTAGATTTACTAAAAACAAAACAAAACAAAAAAAGTACAACAGTAGAAGTCTCGGGTGACTCAATCACTGAGCCATTCTGGAAGCTATCTTGGTCCCTGAGGCCTCCTCAGGAACGAGGGAAGTCTGAAAGTTACCTGACTCTACCCCTTGAAGCTCGTATATTCTAGTGAGACTGTGATCCAAATAAAAATCAGGAAACAATGTGACCAAAATTAAAGGTATCAGTCAAGTACGGACCTATCCCGGAATAAGCCTGCTTGCTCGTTGCCAAGAGCCTACATCACTGCAGAGGGAAGCCTACTCATGTCTACAGTGATGCCTGTTTTTTGGGCTTAACTGCTATATCAAGTCCCTGAGGAATTCACAGGCCACTAAAATCCACGTTGGATCAGAAACAAGTAGACACATCATCATGTGGTCAGTACTTAACAGCTTGCTTGCTTGCTTGTTTGCTTGTTTATTTATTTATTTATTTATTTATTTATTTATTTATTTATTTATTATTTGGGGCTGGAAGTATTTTGGCATTATGCTGTGGCTTGGCAGCCATTTCTTTAATGGTATGAGAACACATTCATATGAATTATTATATTTGGTTTCCACAAACACAAGATAAAGCAAAGCAATTGTAATCATTTCCATTTCATAAGCAAATAAGCTCTCCATCACCAAAGCTGTGGCCTCAAACTGTCCCAGGTGGCCTGCTACTCTTGCTGTCTTGCCCTTAGCCCAGTGTCTGCTGCAGCTATACTGCCCAGCCCCCATTGGAGTTCCGGTGGTGCCCCTTACCTGAGTGTTTGAATTCTTGTCTCATTCTCAATGGGATGCCTCTGGGATTGAAATAGGTACATACATGTGCCTGCTGCCTTGCCTCTACATCTACAAAACTGTGGGCACACACAGTGAGCACCAGATCCTGGTACGCACCATTCGATCATGTCCACCACATGATGAGTGGATTGAGGCCTACCCTGCTCCAGGGTTCCTCACCTTTAACCATGTAACTATTCAGGAAGTCTGCAACACTGAGAACTTCCTTCCCTCAAAGCCTGGGATTTACAGATTTCAATCATCCTCTTACCCTGCAAAAGCAGGACACTGTAGATTTGACTTCCTTTTTCCTCTAATCTCTCATTTCTAGGGTAGAGAGCAGATTACTAGGCAAGGTGGCAGTTATTCTGCTTTTCTTTTTTCTTTTCTCTTCTTTCTTTCCTTCTTTCTTCCTTTTTTCCTTCTCTTTTTCTTCACTCTAAAGGAAGTTATTCATATTATGTGACTTTGTCCCTTTAATTTGGGCTTGAGTGCCCTTCCCCTCCCCCATATGTGGTATTTTTCTTAGCTACTCTGTTTTAGTTAGTGCCAATATAGTGTTCCCACCCACATATCCCTTTAGGGTGAAATGCCTGCTCAGTATGCTTGGGAAGGCAGTATATTTTAGGCAGCCTGATAAAAGGCTCTAATAGCCCCAGATTAATGCATTCATTCCTAGCCAATTGAAGGATTCATTACAGGGCTGGGACTGAGGCGCCGCTCTGATAGATTTGCCCCTGATAATGAGCCATTCAGTAGCTAGTGACCCTGCAGTGCTGGTGGCCTGCAGAAGGGGGCAGTGAGATGGAGCTCAGTTGCCATGGATGAAGTACCAAGGCAGTGAGGAGAGTTTAGAATATTTCCAGCCACTGAGGGGCACTCACCAAATCAGGAAGTGCTGTGGCTACATGTCTGTCTCTAAGAGCCAGACTGCCAAGCTATGATGGGGTTACTTCTCAAGGAGTACCATAACAGACACAGTGCGCCCAAGTTATCTAAGCCTACGAAATCAATTCAGGGCAAGGCAATGAAAAACTTGGGATGCAATGTAGGAGGAATGCCTAGATGATTGCGGTCTATACCTGTGACCAGTGTCCCCATGCAAATCTCCAATGAAGGGAGATGAGAGGAATAGCACAGAAAGCTCTAGAGGCTTTTCCAGAGTGAGCTGACCCAGTGGTTCCATAGGCTACATGTCCCTGATACAACTGGCAACATCTAGATGGTAGCTGTCCCAAGTGTGTGTAAGACTGGAAGTTTGTGTGGGATGAGCTACGGGTATCTGTGTTGAAGAATAACCTACAATTGGTCATGATTCCCTTTCCTCCACAATGAATCACCTAGCTCAAAACATCACGGAAGCAGGATCACTCCAACTAGCCCAGACTCCTCTTACAGATGAGGGGCTGAAGCTCTGAGAGAAGGGACTGGATCAGAGTGATACCTAGGGAATCGGAAGAGCCATGCCCTTTTGAGCTCTTTACAAGGACTTTCAAAAATTATCTTGCTTTGTCTCCACATGCAGTGCCCTTCCCAATCTACACCTCTGCAAAGGAAAATTCCACTACCTGCTCTAATGAACTTGTGTTTGTCCCTAGCTGCTTTGGTCCAGGCAGACCTCCTCTGGGATTTAGCTTATTATCTTTATTATGCATTTTGGAAGTGAAGAGTAGTGTTGATAAAAATAGGATTGCCAGAGGAGCCAGCACCAGGCATTACGAGATGCTGTATGTGCAGTGTTGCTGCAAACAGTTCCCAGTGTGGGGCAAATGGAGACCCCCACATATCCACATAACCGTATCTCACAATTATTAAATATTGATTTGGCTCAGCAGGGGCCTGGGCCCGACTTAAAATGAAGGCAAGTGCATTCACTTGTGCTGATCTAATCTAGACTGTGGCAGTGCCCCTTGGCTGTTTCCACTGACCCTGATGCTCTGACCGGAGTGTAGACCAGAGCCCACTCTACTGCCAATCATTTTGGTCTAGAAATAAACAGGCCGAGTTTACATCTGGAGTTATAAGATATGTGAGATGTGAATGCTAGAGTCTCATAAAACAGAGAGGAAGCCCACATGATGATGAATCGCAATTACAGGGAATTAGATTAGTATCAGTGTCAGGAGTAATCGTAAACATTTTCTGGTGCTGATGTTTGATAGCATTGGGAAGGGGTGGGGTAGCGGGGGATGATAGAAAGGGAGAGAGACCAAAGATAAGAACAAATATGCAAGTCCATAGTGTGCTTAATGGAACTGAGATTTATTTTGCTGTGTGTCTTTTTAAGCCTCCAGATAGATCACAAAAAAATACAGCCAGCCAGAAAAGAAATAGCCCAAATGTAATTTAAAGGACAGCTTTTTAACCGATACTTCAGCTTGGAGACACCTGTCCTATGTTCCTTGAAGATGTCCAGCTCAGGGGAGGAATGTTAAAGTTGCTGATTTATCTTCAGTAGCACAGACCTGCTTTTAATTTATTGCCCAGCGACAGGGATTTTGTTTAGCTTCTCTTGTGTTACTCGGCACAGCCCTCTCGGAAAAGGGAGAGCAGCTCATAAGACACTGTTTTCTTTGATGTCCTAGTGCTTTAGAAGAAGCTGAGCTTCTCCAGAGCAAGTTAACATTTTCTGTAGATTCACAAGTAGTGGATTCTGCTATGGGAAGTAAGGCTGTCCTGCCTTCTGGTTCACTATAAACATAGATACGCATACCCGTGCCACACTCACACTTTTATACCACACGTGCGCGTGCACGCGCACGCGCGCGCACACACAGACACACACACGCACAGACACACACACGCCATGTACAACATACACATACCACAAACATATATGCACATCCCAAATACCACATACACCCACAAATACACACACATAACACACACATCCACATACACAGCACATCCACATACATACATGTGCAGGTTTGAGGCTGTGGATAGAAGCAAGTTTAGTCATTGCAGTCACCAGAAGTTGACCCAGGGACATCATTACCTTCCATATGTCCCTTTTACCGTGGAGCCACAGGAAAGATAATGCACATGACCTGTGCCATGATGCATGGCATGGTCAGAAGCAACATTCAGGATCCTGGAAATGGAACTGAGATAGGCAGGGTTACATGATAGGCATGTTTACATGCTACCTATCCCATCAGGCCTCAAAGAGTAGATTAGAATGCAGTGAAATTTATTCCCTGATATGCACAAGGCCCCAGGTTCAATCCCCAGCACTGTTTGGAGGAGGAAAAAAAAATCCAGTGCAAAGATAGAAACAGTGAACACACATTGCTGAAAATAATTCAGGTGGAAAGATGTCTCACATAAAGAGAGAGCACTAGGACGAGGTATGGCTGCTTTGAAGACGTGGTCGGGAAGGATGCTGAGTCTGGAGACATTTTAGTGCGATCTAAACAGTAAACCATTAACCATATGATTACCTGGGTGAAGTTTTCCTTTGAGGGGGATGAGAAACAGAAATAGCAAAACTTATTTAAAAAAAAAACATGCTTGGCATATACATGGAATGCAGAACAGATCAGAGAGCTGCATTAAAGTTTAGTCCAAGATATAGTAACAATTCCACTCAAGCCAGCTGGGTAGGATTTTACAAACATAGCTATGAACTTCAAATTTTCTGCCCGGTGTAGCTAGTGAGATGCTATTGGGAGGTTAGGAATACAGAGTAGATTGTGTGTGTGTGTGTGTGTGTGTGTGTGTGTGTTTGTTGGCTTATATGTCTTAAAAAATCACTCTATACTGTGTACAATGGAATGTCTATATAAAAGGAAAGAGGACGACCAGAAAAGAAATAGCACAGCATAAAGCAGACTTGCAGAATCAGAAGGATGGAAATTACCTCGAGAGAGAAGAGAATGAGATTTAGGGAAGGTAAGGGTTATTTTTTAAAATAAAGTAAACGAAATTTAATAGTTGGACACGGAAAGCGAGGCAATGAGGGAAATTAAGGGCAACTCCTGTTTCTTTGTTCAAAGAGATTAGGTTGGCAAGTGTGTGATTAATTAAGAAGGGGCATATGAGGAGAGGGAGAGCTTTTTGAGTAGGGAGAGGAAGAATCCAGAATTCTATTTGGGACATTGTAAATGCATCAGCTTTATTGAGCACACATTATTGAGCTCAGTATTGTTCTGAGCGCTTTATGCATGTGAACACATTAAATCTCTAGGAAAGCCCTACAGGAAGGGCCATTATTATACCATCATTTTTATGGAAGGATAAAACAGAGTTCTATCTCCACATAGCTAAAATGTGTAGATGCTGGGATCTCCGTCATGAGTGTACAGCATAAAGGAGAGTCATGAACTCTGAGTCCAGGAACATCTAATAGCAGTTAGAGAAGCTGTCCATGATCAGTAAAGGCAGCATCCCACCTCTGAGCAATGAACTGAGGAGTAGCCAGAAAGGCAAGAGGAGAACAACAACACTCCATAGAACCAAGCTTAAGAGAGAAGGGAATTCAGAGGCCCAGGCTGACTTAATAATCACAAGGACAAGGAACGAGCCTGGGGATTGGATAAGATGTAGCACGTGGCATTTGGTTGTACAGACATTGGCCTGTGTAATTTCCAACTGGAGTAGATAAACAACTATATTTGTATATAGGTTTATGGGCTTGGTCCCTTAGCATGTGCTGGACACTACCTGAGCTAAATCACTCATTATAATTACCCTTTCGTAGGATATTATGTGATATGTAGCATGTGTGGTAGGCAAGAATACTGAGTGGTTAAATAGCTGTCTCAGAAAATAAGGTTTTATAAACCTATTTAATTCTATTGGACTTTAGACTAAAAATCATTGAAGGTGATACATTTGTGGTATATGTTTTATCACTACAAAAATGTGTTGAAATGTGTTAATGTATATGGTATGTATGCATCACATAGCAGATAAGTAATAGTGGGCCCACAGCTAGGATTAGACTCGGAGTAGTTGGTGACAAAACACTTCGGAGCTCTTGGCTATGCTGGTGCTCAGCGTCCCTATCTGTCTTAGATGACCCTTTTTGAATGCTACCTCATGTATCTTCATTGGTCCAGAATCATTTCAGATAAGAGCACAACGGTAAGTCGGACAAGCAGAGGTAGCCTGCTGTGTTAACATGAAGGTTTTCAACTCTTTTCTTTGAGTGATCTGGCAAGCATTTAGAGGTTTGCTTTTTTTTTCTTTTTTTCGGAGCCGGGGACCGAACCCAGGGCCTTGTGCTTGCTAGGCAAGCGCTCTACCACTGAGCTAAATCCCCAAGCCCCTCCCCCCTTTTTCCCCCCAATCATCGATAGTCAGTCATGCAGCCAATAATTGTTAAAAAAAACTAGTGGAAGACAAGATGTGATCAAAGGAGGAACAATGTTCCAGAAGGCAGGGATAATAAAGAAGAATCTATAAAACAGAAGGAGCTTCAAAAACCAAGGCACAAATCAGGGAATGGCTCAAACATCATTTCTAGGGGTAGCCATGGAATCATGGTTTTAGTCTCTGGACTCCATGAATAATTAGACAAGAAAGATTACAACACATAAACAGAGGAAATATAAACTAGGACACCATGACACCTGGCGAGATCTTTCTTGACCACAAAGCAATGTTCACAGGGTACATGGGGAAGGCCTGTTCCATAGTTAAAGTCAACAAAGGCAAAGGTTTTGAGTTTTTCTTAGAATGAAGTATAGCCTCTACTTCAGTCTGCCTTTCCTGTACTCCCACATATTTTGGATTGAGTGGCTAGTCTCTTCAATCTACACAAATAAATGGATGCTGTTCAGATACACACGTTTCCTCCCTGCCTCGGTTGAAGGGGCAGAGTCTGGCCTGAAACCTACCTGATTGCAGTTCCCATAGTGGTCATGGAGTGCTCAGCCCTTGGTACCCGAGTGGAGAAATCCCTTCCCGACTGATGCAGGGGAGCAGATGGCCTTGCATCAAGATTCATTGACGTCCTGATGGGCCCACTTTCACTTGCTGTGAGCTGGTGAGGGAGAAGGAAGAGTTATTGTCAAATTCCCAACTTGCCCTTTTCGATATAAAGTTCACTTGTAATTTTTTTTTCCTCTGCTTGCTAATGCATTTTGTTCTCCAGAGTGTGAGTGCCCGAGCTTCCTGCGTAGCCTTTAATTAGTTTCTGGATGATGACATCTCCACCGAGAAGCAACTGGTGCGTCCCTCCAATCTCGGGGGGAGATAAAAGAATCTAATAAAGACATTCAGTATTTCTAGGTGATGTGTTTGACAAGCTTTGTATTAACAAGAAGTCATGTTGAAACTTTTTCTTTCCAAGACTGTGCTCCCCCCTCTTCTGCTCCAGCACTACGACTTTTCACAGGAGATCCAGAGAGCTACTGCTCTCACTGAGAACTTGTAGCCTAACACAAACAGACCAGCATCTTTACCTCACATGTTAAGGGGGGAGGCTTTGTCATGATCCAACCATAACCTTTATGAAGGATTTAGTAGCAATAAGGGCTCAGAACACAGAATCATTTTTAAACCAGTTGCCAAGTAACCTTGGACAGCAGCGGAACCACCTATGGGGCTTTGAGAGTCAAGGTCAGGTAATAAGCTGTGTCTTCACTTGCCTAAGGTGGTCCCAAAGATCATTGGCACAGGAGTGTGCATACACCTCACATTTTCATTCTAATGCAAGCAATATCGCCACTGTGCTGCTGGAGGAAGGCAAAAAGTCTTTCCAAGGCAGTCTCTTGCCTGCCTAACTTGACCTTGCAGGTACTAGAATGGAAATAGGAATGTTCTTGAAACCTGCAATCAGGGCTACAGCCAGCCAGGGGTTCATGGAAATCTTCCTAGTACAGGCAATGTAATTCCCACTGCAAGTAGATTTACAGCCATTGTTGAGTGCCTAACTGTCAGTGCTGTTAGGCAATTAGGAATTAACATGCAAATGACACCAGAAAGGCAGGTAAGCATATAGCTGCATAGGTGGCAGGCACCTGATTGACAGCCTAGACCCAGACTTCTGTGCGACATGGGTACATGGCCTCCATCTGACCAGAAAGGGACAGTATAAGAGACAGATATGCTTGGCCCTTAGACATGTTTAAAGAGCAGGAAAAGATTAAGCAGAGAGGATCATGCCATGAGCGTATGCTAGCTAATACATGCACCCTCATAGACATATTCACTTTACTTACATCAACAAAAAGAAATACATGCTCGATCTTAGGATAGGGTGATAGCACACATAAGTGTAGTAGAAATGGTTGTTGTTCTCTACATGAGGTGAGTTTCTGAACAGAAGAAAGCATCTGAAGAAAAGATGTAGTTAATATTTCCCTGAATTTGGTAAATGAAGTGACAGGCAGGAACCAAGTCCTAAGAAACAAAATTTATGCAAAGTTTTTCCAGCTGGAGCTAGAGACACCAAGGCTAAGTTTACAGAGTCCTCGAAACCTAACAAGGATTGTGTCCTGTGCAAATCCTAGGTTAGTCATTTGGTGCTTGTATAGAAACCCCCTGTAAAGAACAAGAACAAACCATGTCTCTGGGGTGTGTTAAGAGTGGCCGTGATCACTGTATGGCCTACCTGATTGTCAGTTGGGTTTTAAGAATGACATGGGCCACATTTTCTGTATCAATTCCTCTGTTCAGGGACATCTGGGTTCTTTCCAGCTTCAGGCTACTATAAAAAAAGGCTGCTGTGAACATAGTGGAGCATGTGTCTTTGTTGTATGTTGGAGCATCTTCTGGGTATATGCCCAGGAGTGGTATAGCTGGGTCCTCAGGTAGTACTATGTCCATTTTTTTGAAGAACCTCCAGACTGATTATACCAGGTTGCGGTCCTACCGACAATGGAAAAGTGCTCCTCTTTCTCCACACCCTCGCCAGCATCTATTGTCCCCCGTGTTTTTTATCTCAGCCATTCTGACTGGTGTGAGGTGGAATCTCAGGGTTGTTTTAATTTGCATTTCTCTGATGACTAAGGATGTTGAACATTTCTTTAGGTACTTCTCAGCCATTAGATATTCCTCAGTTGAAAATTCTTTGTTTAGCTCTGTACCCCATTTTTAATAAGGGTATTTGATTCTCTGGAGTCTAACTTCTTCAATTCTTTGTATATATTAGATATTAGCCCTCTATCTGTTGTAGGATTGGTAAACATCTTTTCCCAATCTGTTGGTTGCCATTTTGTCCTAATGACAGTGTCCTTTGCCTTACAGAAGCTTTGTAGTTTTATGATGTCCTGTTTATCAATTCTTGATTTTAGAGCATACGCCATTGGTGTTCTGTTCAGGAAATTTTCCCCAGTGCTGATGTGTTCTAAACCCTTCCCCAATTTTTCATCTATTAGTTTTAGTGTATCTGGTTTGATGTGCAGGTCCTTGATCCACTTGCACATAAGCTTTGTATAGGGCAATAACAATGGATCAATTTGCATTCTTCTATATGCTGACCTTCAGTTGAACCAGCACCATTTGCTGAAAATGCTATTTTTTTTCCTCTGTATGTTTTAGCGACTTTATCAAAGATCTAGTGAGCAGAGGTGTGTGGATTCATTTCTGGGTCTTCAATTCTACTCCACTGATCTACCCACCTGTCTTTCCAAATACCATACAATTTTTACCACTATTGCTCTGTAGTATAACTTGATACTACATATCAGGGATAGTGATACCCCCAGAAGTTCTTTTATTGTTGAGGCTATCCTGGTTTTTTTTCTTTTGTTATTCCAAATAAATTTGCAAATTGCTCTTTCTAACTCTATGAAGAATTGATTCAGAATTTTGGTGGAGATTGCATTGAATCTGTAAACTGCTTTGGGCAAAATGGCCATTTTTTCCATATTAATCCTGTCAATCCATGAGCATGGGAGATCTTTCCATCTTCTGAGATCCTCTTCAATTTTTTTCCAGAGACTTGAAGTTCCTGTCATACATATCTTTCACTTGCTTAGAGTCACACAGAGGTAGTTTATATTATTTATGACTATTATAAAGGGTATTCCTTCTCTAATTTCTTTCTCAGCCTGTTTATCCTTTGAGTAGAGGAAGGCTACTGATTTGTTTGAGGTAATTTTATACCCAGCTACATTGCTGAAGTTGTTTATCAGGTTTAGGAGTTCTCTAGTGGAACTTTCGGGGTCACTTAAGTATACTATCACATCATCTGCAAATAGTGATATTTTGACTTCTTCCTTTCCAGTTTGTATCCCTTTGACCTCTTTTTCGTTTCTGAGCTATTCAAACCAATGGCATATCCAGCCCATATACATACAGCCACCAAACCCAGACAATATTGCTGATGCCAAGAAGTGCATGCTGACAGGAGCCTGATATAGCTGTCATCTGAAAGGCTCTGTCAGAGTATGACAAATACAGAGGCGAATGCTTGAAGCCAACCATTGAACTGAGAATAGGGTTCCCATATGAGGAGTTAGAGAAAGGACTAGAGAAGCTGAAGGAGCTTGCGAGCCCATAAAAACAATACCAATCAATCAGAGCTCTCAGGGACTAAACCACCATCCAAAGAGTACACAGGGACAGACCTATAGCTCCAGCTGCATATGTACCAGAAGATGGCCTTGTTGAATACCAGAGGGAGGAGAAGCCCTTGGTCCTGCCAAGGGTGGATCCCCCAATGTAGGGGAATGTCAAAGTGGAGAGACGGGAATGGGTGGGTGGTTGGATAGTTGGGTGGGGAAACACTCTCATAGAAGAACGGGGAGGGGGATAGGATAGGGAGTTTATGGGCGTGGAACCAGGAAAGAGGATAACATTTAAAATGTAAACAAAAATTCAATTAAAAAAAGGAGAAAAACAAACAAACAAAAAAAGAGTGACATGTGCTTCTCACTTTGGAGAAAGGGTCCCCAGCAAAACACCAGATGACAAGAGACCAGACAAAAATTTTAAGTGGACCCTGCAGCAGGGTTTCAGTGGCTGCAGCAGGAGTGTGGCTATGAAGAACTCCAGGAGAACATAGAAGCAGGGGTCATCGGAAACATAGTTGCCTGCCCATATTTCTGAGCTGGATGCTGAGAATTTACTGGATTGGGTAGAAGACATGGCAGGGCAGGGTAAGCATGGCCTAGTCAACAATTCAGGATTGGTTTGTACAACAAATAGTTAAGCTGTTTTCTACTAATTGATTGGACTCCATGCTATCTCTCTCACAATAGCATTCATTTGTAGAGTGATTAGCAGCTCACTAAGTGCTTCTCAATTATACCTACATATTTACTTTTATCCCCAAAACACTGTAGGAAGTGCTGGGATCTGACATTGGCCACTTCCTTCCTCCTTCAGTGGAGTCTCATTAGCTCTTTAAGGTTTGAGTGCTCTGAATTAAATGGAAAATACTTGGCAAGAATATAGTCCTTATTAGCTGATCAACAAATAATAGCTTTCTTCCATGAGGAATATTAAGATAAACAAAACATTTTCCTGTTTTTTTTCTCCTCCCTTGTAAAATTATGTCGTGAATCAAGTTAATTGATTCTCTCTTTAAGTTAGGCACATTTTAATTTTGGAGGCTGTCTGGTTGTGGATACTTAGCTTTTGGTATTCAGGGATACCTGATTAGAGATTCTGCATATGTCTGAATGCCCATGTCATTATGGATTTAGCTTAACTGTTTAATGGGAGAGCTTCAGCGCGTTCCCTGCACAATGAAGGTAGCACCTGAGGGTAATACCAAGAGGGTTTCCAAAGAAGCGGCCATATTGAATACCCAGCAAGAGTCTACAGGGACTCTTAAAGTCGTTTCTGGTATTCAGTGACTATTGTTTCCCACTCCGTCTTTCTACCCTTTGATTAATTGGTCCATAAGGAGCTGATCCATCTCATCCATTTCAGGGTAGTAGGGTAGGTAAGTAAGCCACTCAATCCCTACTAGTAACCATTGTTCTTGAAACGGAAACCCAGCCAGTCCTGTCTGTACCCAGCTCTATCATGATTAGCAATCTTTCTCTTACGTTCTCTTTGAAACAGCTGATGAGAAGACACTTCTTAGCAATTTCCTAGTTTGGTGCCCACTATAATCGAATGCTTATGGTAACAGGTAGGGGCTGTGAAATTCAATTTACACTAATATCCCCAGAAGCAGAGAAGCATGGCATGATGAATGAACGGTGTTTACTTTATTCTTCTATGTCTCCATCAGGAATGATTAAACCGGGTCAGAGAGTCGAGCTCATAAAAACTTCCTTCTACATTTCAGTTGCTCCTGAAAGGCACACATTCCGAACTTTAGAACCACTGGTTTATGACTAATCCTGAATAAATCACAAGATTTTTCTCCCAGGGCTTCATGAGTTTTGACTTGGTTTTCATGTGGAGGGGCTGAGAGAGGAAGAATGAGATGTAACAAATGGCAAAAGTGTTCTGATGAAAGGAGTCGCCATTGCCTGAGGTTGTATCATGAAGGAGCTTTCATATTTGCAAACCCGAATCTGAAATGGTGAGCATCCAGCCTGACTTCCTGCCCTCAAAACAGCAGCAGCCACTGTTTCCTCACTGGTAGGAGACTGAACCTGGACCTATCTGAGGCTGGGGCCCAGTCCTCCTCAGCCTGCAGTTGCTGCTGACCTCTGAACTACTGGCTGATATCTGCAGAAAGGAGCACAGGATTGGCAACCACCTCGATTTGTCATTTAAATCAGGAAAATTCCTCTAGTCACAAAGTTTGCATTTCTCTTGCCATTGGCCTCTAGAGGGATATACGTTTTATGAGGGCTCCCAAGTCACACTTGAATAATATTTTATGCTTAAAATGTGGTATTTCCACATTTTTCTGTGGTCCATAAAGCATACATTTTGAGGGGGTTAAGAAAAATACTAATATAGTTAATGCGATCAGATAATCGAATGACTTATTTAAGTTTTTATAGCTAGTACATTTGAAGTCCTCAACTTACTACTCAGTCTTCTGAGGTGGAGTATCTCTGGAGCATAAAGATGCTTTTCCTTAAAGGAAGAGAGGAGGAAAGGAGAAAAGAAGAGAGGGGGAGGGTTGGGGATTTGGCTCAGTGGTAGAGAGCTTGCCTAGCAAGCGCAAGGCCCTGGGTTCGGTCCCCAGCTCTGAAAAAAAAGAAAAGAAAAAAAAAAAGAAGAGAGGAGGAGAAGAGAGCAAGTGAACGTCTGACTTGTATTTTCAATCGCAACAGATGTAATAAGAATTTACATTAGTAGACCCACAAGTGAGCCTAAGTGATGACTTTTCCGTCACCATGTAGACAGAGTCCAATGGACTTGTGTGCATACAGGAGGCTGCAACCACAGTGGCTGTTTCAGACTGGCATGTCCCTAGGGACCACATCTCTGCATCAACTCACACTGAATGAAGATGAATGAGAGAAAAAACAACAGGCTGTCCCAGCATGGGATAAGCAGGAGTTTCAATGCGCATGCAGATGCAGAAAGTTGGGAAATAATAATGTGCTGGTGGAGTCTCCCATCTACTGTGTGGAAGAGAATAACACCATATATACAAACAGCAGTGATACGAGAGCTCATACATACATATATATATATACATATATACATATATATACATATATATATATATATATATATGATCCCTGTGAGCACACAGATGTTGCCATGAAGCTACAAAAGAAAGGACCAAAGTATAACAAATGATGGAGATCCTCTGATGAAAGAACTAGCCATTGCTCACAGTTCTTTCCTTAAGGTCCTGGAAGGATTGGGATGAGAGATAAATGGGGATGTGGGGTAAATGTTTTTAACAAAGCCCAAGGAATGCTGGGTTGGAGCCTGAAACCTATATGGCTGACTGGCCTCTGAGAAGAGATGACAGTGGGGGGCATTATACATAACTTGCTGGTATTTTCTATTGTTAGCCCAACTGCAAGTTTGCCTTTGAACTAATGACTAAGGTGCCCCTAACTTTTCCTTTCATCATCTGTGAGTAATAATAGGAATTCCTCTTAGGACTCAAAACTATTATCAATGAACTCACTCCTTACAAAGTGTGTAATGCACAACAGAGTCTTACGAAGAGCATTATGCATATTACAATGTACATAAAACATTGGAGTCATATTTTCTTTTTTAATTTATTTTTTCCATGTTTGCACTTGTAATTCCAGGGACTTTGTATAAAATTCCTCACCAAAACTCATGTACTCCGCTGCAAATTTCAGTTGTATGTCCTTGAACAATATCCTAGACCTCCACCTCTACTGAATGCCAGCATTCTCATCTGTAAAATACAGGAAATAAATCAGGTGACTAAGGAGGACTAAGGAGTCCCTGTTTGCCTGAGGTTTACCAAGGTCAATGGTAAAAGCCCTGTGTCACAGGAAACACTTCAAATCCATCATGAGGGATGACTGAGTAAATACAAGAAAAAATTAAGTGTGTATGAGTGTGTGTGTGTGTGTGTGTGTGATATGTGACATACATATAAACATATACATATACACATATACACATATACACATACACATACACATATACATATACATATATATCACTTGTAGAGCAGGTGTTTGAAAACTGGTGACTGTCATCATTGCTGTATGCAGCACAAAGATCTTGAGGATATGCACGGACTTCTGTTTGTTCACGTTTCCTTTCAGCCTGGCAAAAGTACTCATCCATTCAAAACTTGTCTGTAGGACATGAAGTTTCCTGGACTTGATGGCATGTACTCTGCAATTTAGTGAACTAGACAGCCAGTACAGTCTCCACTTCCTTTAGAAAAGGCTGACCTGAAGGTATGGGTCTGTGACAGACCAATTGCCTGTCACACCGAAGGCAGTGGACCCGATCCCTCAGCACCACAGAGTAAATGAAAAGGCAATGATAATGCAACAATTAACTGGTGTGGAGACTCTGTCTTAGAAAAGATGTCCAAGGAAGACTTCTTTGACAAGTCAGGATATAAAGGCTAGGACAGACAAGCCATGCAAAGGAAGAGGGAAAATCATGGAGCGACCTTTGACTAGGAAGAGTTGGGGGTATTTTAGGACTAGAGGAGGCAACAAAGAGGATACATGGAGTGAGACTAGGAAAAGGCTGGGCTACATTTCATAAAAGGACCTCTAGGGTAGGAAAGTGTTCTTCATGCTCTCGGCTGAGTTATCAGCCTATTTCAGTCTGGATTGGGAAAACATAGCCCCATACCTTTCCACACAACCTTATGCATTGCTAAGCAAAGCAGTTTCACAGTAGAATTTGCCTGTTGTACAGTGACCACATCTTCAACAGCTTCCCCTTCCACATTGCACATGTTGCATCATGCCAAAAATATTGTCTGTACCCTAGATTTGGTCTTTTAACACTGACGATTCAGAAGACTTTAGGACGCAGCAGCAGAGAAACCCTAGGCACGAAAACTGTCCTGTGTAGCTTTGGGCAAGTCAAACCTTCACTAGTGAACAAAGATTCCTCTGGCAGCAATGGAAGCCATCTGGGAGACATAGATCTGCAGGCGTTCTGGGAAGTACCTGGTCCAGGCATTTGTGTGCATTTTCAGCCCCATAGGACTGCACGGTGCTTAATAAAGCATCTTAATTTGGATTTAATAGGATAGCTACTGTGTGCTAAAAACAGCAAATTGCTATTTATTAATGACATAATTATTAAAACTCAACACCTGGGCCCTGTAAGCTAAACCAGGAATAAGAAAGTTCCTCAGAATATTGTTTTAATAATTACCTTATTTAATTATTTACATATTTGAATTAGAATTCAGTAATAGCCAGATGAAACCTTAATAAAATGTATTGAATGTGGAATTTTCTCCACAAAATATGCTTCACCTGACTTCTGCCTTTCTTTCTAAATATAGCCTAAATACTTCTCAGTCTTTCTGTTTATATAATTGGCATATTTTAGATTCAGACCTCAAAAGCCTTCAGTCATCAAATACTCACAAGGCAGAAAATGGCAGCCATCAGTAAGGCAGATTTGGTTTGTGGCTCCTGCTCTCAGCCCCTTCCAGTTCACTTTTCATTGTGCTTTTGGACCCTGGTCACACACAGAGGTCCAAATCTAACAGAATGTTTCTGCCTGAATGTTTTCCAGTTGCACCCAGCATCTTTCCCACCAGCATGTGCACGTCAGAATGCACCTAAATAATGTTCTCCACAAAGCCACTCGCTCATGAGCTCCCCTCTCTGGGCCATCAGTAGGTCCCATGCTTGCTCCCTGGCACTGCTCTCCCATCCACCCTCTCCTATCTCTGCAGAACCAACATTTTGATCCAGGCTTTGAACATCACTCCTGTAGACAGATTTTGCAAATTCCAATTTCTCCCACTTCTACTCTGACACATAGTTAACAGATTCTTCCTAAAATAAAAAAACTTTAAATTATGTCATTCCATATTTTAAAAAAATCAAATACTTGCTGTAGCCTATTAAAGGTAACCATCCAAGACCTAGGCCTTCAGGCTGTTCCACAACCTGGTTTCCTGTTACCTCATTGATCTTGCTTTCGTTTTCATTGATCCTTATGAAATTTATCAACCATCTATTCTGTGTTGACACTGTGCACAGGTTTGCCCACCATGTGCAGCATAAAAGTCCTTTATTGAGTGCTTTGTGTTTCCAGGAAGTGCTCTCAGGCCCTTTCAGAAAGTTGTTTTCTAAATCCCCAGAAGAGCTTCTCAAAGACCAGAATCCACAGAACTCCTGTTTCCCTTTTGAATATGGGGAAGGTGAGCTTGTAGCACCAAGTGGGACCTCAAGCCTTCTTCTGGTAGATTGTATTTTCGTGTACATCATGGACTCTTGCCGACTCATTCATGTCAGTTTATTTCTGCTCCCTGTGATACAGACCCACTTTTGTCGCTGTGCATGGTTCCAAAGTGGATGCTGATGTGAGATGAAGCTATCTCTGACACTCCTACTCATGGTGCTCATCTCTCTTTCCAGCTCAGAGCACTTATCACACACATCCTTCATTTTGCAACCACACACGATTTTCTGGTCCATTTTGCTTCATCATTCAACTCAGTTGAATGTTTCCAATGCGTTATTTCCCCAAACTAATTGTAAGTACACGATATGTTTCCACGTGTGATAATATAGCTAGTACACAAATTGCAGATCGAGAATGTGTTCACAAGCACCTTGTGCCTTTGACACGGTCTCCAAAGAGAAATCTCGACAATGGTTGATTACATCTAGGCACAAAAAGTCTCACTAATGATGCCTTCTTTATGTCATGGTTTTGCTTAACAAGCCTTTCCTCCTTTCCTCTTCAGACCTGGTAAAAAATTTTTACTGAGCCCCATAAAACTTAACATAGTTGTTACATGTCCAAAAAGAGTCATGCAAGACCCACCCACAGTCAAGTTTAGGCATCTAACTTTCATGTTCCCATAACATTTGATAAATCCTTCCGTGTCATAATCCATCAAAGGATTAGGTTCCTCTGTCTGTTTTTATATCTTCACCTCACATTATCCTTAGGGAAAAGGACGTTATGCTCTTAGCACTTGGCACAATGCTGGCGTATGGAAAGCGACTCATGAATGTTGACCAGAGAATGAATGAATGGATGAGTGAAAAATGCAAGCAAATAAAGAAATTCTGTGATGTTTCTAACAGCTCACATTAAGAGAAATAAAGAACCAAAAGTATCCATGGAAACAGTGTGAAATACAGGGAGCCTATCTCTTCCTTACCGAAGTCTTTCTTATGAGCAGGAATTAGCTAAAATCATAGTATTTCCTTGCAAGCTCAATTTAATTTTGTTCAGGGAGATGCTGAGGATAGAACTCGAGTTCTCATGTCAAGGGTTGCTTTGAGCCTCTAATTTTATCTTAACGCTGACTGACCCCCGCGCTGTAAGTTGCCTCCTAGAAAATGACACCTTCCATCCCAGAGCATCTGCACTTGCTGATGGAACTCTTATCACTGTGGTTGTCCCTTTTGTCACCTGAGTCCCATAGAAAGCATGGTTTCTACTTTGGATCCATCAGTGCAGTTTGCTTCCTTCAAGCTCTACTGCTAGGCTGGCTAGGACAGGTGGCAAGCACTTCTCCCATGTTTCCTTCATGTGCTGGATACTTTCCAGTTGTAAATGACAGGGGTGGGGGAGGTGACGATTCTAGATGATTCTTCCAAGCATGAGGTGTGATTGTCTCATTTAATATACTTACTGTGCTGACAGCTTTGGCCCACTCCACCTTCCATGCCACTTGGGGCCTGTCCATTGTTCTCTAGTGTATGATTAGCAGATTAGCTATCATGTAGGAAGCCAGGAAAATGAACTCCCAGTCAGCCCTTCCAAAGCAAGAATAATTCATTACCCAGCCTGATTTCCACTTAAAATGTACTTTACGTACACTTCCAACTACAACCCCTAAATCACCCTGTGTTCACAAAGTCCATCATTTTTTATTTTATTGCATGGCGTTGGTGTGACATAATCCCTTGCAGAGAATCTCAGAGTGCTTTACAGATCAATAAATTACTTACCTGCACTGTAGAAGCAACGTCTGCAAGGCCAGCACAGACACTGTAGGCAGCCTGGTCTCTAAGAAGCAAGCAAGGATCTGTGGGTGCCAAAAGTGGACAAGGTCTGGGGACCAGAGCTGGGTCAAGAGTTCAACAGAAAGAAGCACTGGGATTAAAGTTCTGTGAGTAAAATACCTCAAAGTCTCTTACTTCTGCAAGCGCCCGGCAGAACTGTAGAACCAGGAGAATTTAGACATTCCTATGTCGAGGAGTTAGTGAAGCAGATGCTTAGTTACCAACATATCCTGAGAGAGACACTCTGACTTTTAATCATCAGCCCCAAATTACAGTGCTAGATCGTAAGTGTCCTAGGCTGTGGAGCAGTGAGTCTCCCACCACACTGCTTTATCTGCTTTATTTCTAGTTTATTTCTATTTTAATATGCAGAGGTGGACACAGAGAGACAGATGCCAGTCTCTCTCTCTCTCTCTCTCTCTCTCTCTCTCTCTCTCTCTGCCCCCCCGTTTGTGTATGTCTGTTTCTCTCTCTTTCTTGTTCTCTGTGTCTCCATCTTTACTCAAAGTTCAATGTGAATTTAAGTCTAAACATGATGAATATTAATGCTCTATGAAAGTCACTGTATGCATGAAAAATGTAAAATTTAACAAAGAAAAGGCTCTTCTTTAAGACCTTATATTGAAACAGAGGGGGGCATCTAGTAGGCACCCTCAGAAAAAAGCATCTGAGCACACACAGCAGCAACAAGGGTAGGAGAAAAGGGGACACAACACAACCCATGCTTGTAAGCCATGAACATATTACATGGTAGAGTGCAGGACATGAATGGAAGAAAATGGTGGAGAACAGAGGACAAGGAGGAAGGATGGGAGCGTTTCATTTCGTCATATCCCTTTTGCAGAGGAAAGGGTCCCGTGAGAATATGGGTGCTATAAATATTAGTTGGACTTCTATGGATACCTGTGTGAGGAAGGTATGGTTCAGGCTCAGGCTGTCTGAAAATACATGAATGAGTGAATAAGTGAGTCTAAGCAAAGAAATATAATATAGTGGGTTAAATCCATGATTAGACGTTGAGAGCTCAGTAAAGGAACTGTCACTTTATCTCCTTGAAGAACAGACCATTTGACAGATTAGACAAATGAGTGACCATGTAGAGAATCCAATATCACATTGTCTATGGTAAAGCTGACAGTGTAGAAATAGGTTCAGTTGTAAAGTAATAATGAGGTTCTGTCATAGGTTCTAGCATGAGATAAGCCACATCAGCTACTGCTTGGCCAGGCTACAGGGAAATTCTTCTGTGAAACTCAGTGGAAAGAGCTCAGCAGCATGCAGCCTTCACAGGGAAGCTAGGCTCCAAAACAGAAGCCAAGGAAGCAAGAGGTCACCCCAACGTTAGGAGGGAGAATGTCTTGTTTGCAAGTGAGGGGTCATCATATATCACTTCATATCACATCATATCTCATCATATCTCCCTGATACGAGTGTCTAATCATTTGTGTCTACTATGTTCTGGAATTTGGTGACTAAGTAGAACTAAATTTGAGCTTGTAAGGGAAATATGTAGATGATGAGGTAGATGACAAAGACCTGGGCTTTAAAGGATTATCTACAGAGGAGATAAAGAAGAATACAGATCTTCTAAGACAAACAGAAAAAGCATACTGTCTTGACACAAAGCATGGGGGAATGGAAATGGGGACTGGCTGGTGATGGCTGGAGAAATTAGTTGATGCTTGATTCTGCATGGCTTTATATGCTGGCCTACAAAGCATGGTTGACAACAGGGAAAATCCAAGCTATTTGAATAGAGATGTGCTTTATTGAAATGGCATTACATAAAGCCACCTCTGCCTTCAGTGAAGAGAATGACTCATGGATACTGGAGGTGTGTGTGTGTTTTGGGGATGCAAGTGGAGACAGAAGGTACACTTAGAGGAAGGTACTGCAGCATTGCGGTAGAGTTGATTCCCCTCCCTACTTTGCCTTTGAGTTTGAAATGGAAGCGAAATTCAAGGTAAGATAGTCTTTACACTTAAGGTAAATTTTCAAATTGTTTTAAATTGCAAGTATAGGCCATACATGTCCACCTTTGACTATTCTGTCAGCTTCTATTTTAAGACAGCAAAGAGATTTGTCAGTGTCTTCATGTTCTTTCTTCCTGTTTTCTCTCCACAGTATCTCCCAAAATTGTAGAGATTTCTTCAGATATCTCCATTAATGAAGGGAACAACATCAGCCTCACTTGCATAGCCACAGGTAGACCGGAGCCTACAGTAACCTGGAGACATATTTCTCCCAAAGGTAAGAGCAGCAGCTCCTAAGTGAAAACAGGAATCTTGTTGCCATAGATGGGAGCTTGTGGTACTGGCTGCTGAGTTCAAGAAGCTCTAAGCCCCTGGGAGCCTGATAAGTCAATTTGACTCATAATTCTATAGATATAGTTGCTGTTCTATGCACAGTGGCCATACTGTTACAATCTCAGAAGTTGTACCTGCATGTCTGTTTGAAATCTTGTAGACATTAGTGCCATTTGAGTATGGGTGAAATCGTGGTGAGGATTTTCTGTGTGAATGTCTCACATTGAGTGTAATGATGGAAGGGATGTTTTGGTGACACTGTACAGCTGGTATTTGAAGAGATAGGAGATACAAACACATAATGACGGATGAGAGCTCTAAATGCCATATTCCTAACAAGAAATTTCCCTGGTCTGTGCCTTTTCAGCATTGCCAAAAAATCTAGTCATTAGCTCTTTTTGTGATTTGCTTTCATTTTTCTCTGATAGTTCCTAGACAACAAATATACCATAATGTGTAGCTAAATTACATAATTTATGTTGCCAAAATGTTCAGATGTTATGAAGACTATACTGAGTGATTTGTTCTTTTAACCCTTTAGGATGTGACAAGATATTATTTATCATTAAGGTAGCTTTTATTTGTCATCAGAGAACATAGTATTACTTCATTCGTTCCCAAATATTTATAGAAAATGCAGTCATTCAGACTGTTCTAAGAACTGGGGGAATTAGCCATAACCCCACACTAACAAATTCTTGTTCTTGTGAACTCATATTCGCATGAGAGAGAGGACTGTAAAATGTACTGGTTAAGGTTGAGAAAACTGAGTGGTACACATTGATAGTATGATAAGAGTTTAGTTAAGGAATGATAATAATGGTACAATGGCATTGTCAACCTCAGTTCTGCTGATGACCACTGGATGACATGTAATGTGTGTATGTAATTACATATGCACTCATGCTTATGCATGTGTGGCTTGATGAAGGCCTCTATATTGCTAGGCAAGGCAAGGATAAGGATTTCCAAAGCACCCTACTGGTGGCTATTTGAGTTACAAGTTATATGATTCCACAGCAGACTCTGAGGAAAGTGAAGTGAAAGAAATGAATCAGGGCACCTCTTGGAATCATCTTCTATGGGGGGGGGGAACAAGATTGGATAGAGGGAGAAAGTGAGATCTGCTGTGGTGCTCAGAAAGGTTCTAATGGCTGGATAGGACTTCTTTAATACAATGGCTCTTCTATTTTGTCTTTGATCGAAATAATGGAGCTGATCCTTTACATCAACACAGTAGTTCATTGTTGGATTTAGACTGTCCCCAAAAGGATTATAGCCTACTGGATCAGGTAGGCTATCTGATTTCACAAGTGTATCCCAAGAAGTTTCCAACAACTAAGGATTGCCTGTTTCCAGCATGCTCGTCACTGGAACCTAAAGCTGCCATTCTTACGTAGTACCTCCAAAGCCACATGGAAAAATTCACTGTTGGACTATAACAGCCCTATAACAGCCTCAAATATGGAATTTCCTCTCTGGCAGTAACAGTATACCATGACTGATGGTCTCATAGGTGTGACATGGTGGTTGTACTTGTCCTGAGCTCTGGGGAGCTGATGCTGATGATACCCCTGTGAAGAAAGGGGAGGGAAGAAGAGAGGAAGGCAGGAAGGAGGGAGGGAAAGACACACACACACACACACACACACACACACAGAGAGAGAGAGAGAGAGAGAGAGAGAGAGAGAGAGAGAGAGAGAGAGAAAGAGAGAGAGAGAGCGCTTCTTGCATTTTGGCCAGTCTCTTCTTTCGGAATGACTTTCTGTGAAAACTGGCTCAAGTCTGGGAGGAGACCTCAGCCGTGCATGAGATCATTAGTGATAGAGAATGGACCTGGGGCACTTAGAAGGGCAGCACTACCTAAATGCACAGGCTTTTCAAGTTCACACACCCCATTCATCATAGCTTAATGTCACTGCGTCCCCAGTGTTATCAGATGCTGGGCCAGTCCGCCTTTTGAAACTGAAGAACATTTATCATGTGGAGTAGACTTCCTTTACCCATGCCAAGGGACCCTGTCTCTTGTTTGATGCCCTTTCTCAGTCCCATCTCTGGCCAGGGAGGTCTTTGTCTTTGCCTTGATGTTTTCTGGCCTTTCCCCTCCAGATATCTGCTTCTGCCCAATCCTATTATGCCAGTCTCTTGTACACTTCTTGGTTCTTTCATTTTTCTCACCATCTCTTAAATATCTGTTTTAATTTCATGTTATGCTTCCCTCTCTTCTCTCAAACCCTCCATTACTCCTTCCCTTTCATTGGATGCTGGTTCTGCTGTGTTCTGGGGTCCTTTGTTCCTCCTTTTGTGGCCATCAAGTTAATTCACATCCCTAGGAGATTTTCATCTGAGCCTGGGCCAGATGCTGCCACTTTCCTGAGGTTTTAGCTGCTATGGAAACAGAAGATGGATCAAGGGGAGAGGAGCAGGCTGATCGGAATCTACCTGCAGATTAGAGTAATTTAGATGAACAGCTTTGTCCAGATCTAGGGCCTAGATTAGCTGTCCCACTTTCAGACTGATGAGATATGCCAAGCTGGAGCTAATCAGCTTGAGACTCACTGGGGAACAGTGTCCCTGGTGATGATTCTTAGGAGATCAGAGATGTCATTGAGCTACTGCCAAATCTGAACTGAAGCTAGAGACCCTTAGCAGTCAGGCCTTCATCTGTAGCCACTAAATGTTTCCAAGAAAGTTCTTATTTTAAATAAACTAGGGCAGGCTTGGGGCTCCTGGGAGAATGATGTGCACCTTTGCTGAATCTCCAGAGGCAGTGAGCAGTTGTCATCTTTGCCTCACTCCTGAAGACAGATCATGTCTTAGTCAAATCATTCCTACATAGACATGAAACGTCCCCCAAAGAATAGCTGATCCAGGCTGACACTTGGGGCAATCTGATGACTTCATTGCATTTTCTCCCTCTGGACTTATCGCCTGGTTTTGTGCCATTTTGAAACAGCCTGGTTTTGTCTATTAGAGGCCATCAGGTGAGTTCACAGCAGTCCCATAACCTCTTCAGAATGAGTACTTCTTCCAGTCATGGCGGCCTTCTGTGTGGAAAGGCGATATAGAAATGTGAACCCTTCTTTCCGAAAGGCTCCTGCGTATTGATATTGGAGTGAATATCTGGTGACTAAAAGGGTTCAGAGGCCTGTCCAAGCCATTCATCAGGTAGAGGAAGTACCAGCCGTGCAGAAGAAAGATGGAGAGAGATCAGGCCTCCCTTTGTGCAAAGTCGTTTCTCCTGTGATATTTATGGTGGAATGCCTTTCCTATTTCCTCCTCATGGCTTCCTACTCTTATAATTCAAGAGGAAAGTGAATGGTCTTCCAGATAACTGTCCCTTTCCTGCATATTCGTTCTGAATGGGCACTTATAATCTATACTAACATGGGCCCTGGTCTTTCAGGAAAGGAAGTTCCCATTGTGCGTCCTTATAAAAAGAGCTGCGACTAGCTTCATGAATGCCCAAGCTAAAATCCTACTAAGGGTCAGTATGCGTACATGGACAATCAGAGAAGCTAGGACTCTGTGCTTCAATTTTTCTCTTTATCTGATGTGAAAGAATGTGCTTTAATATTGTCTTACCCTCATAGCTTTCTCTGAGTATGCAGAAATATGTTCTCGTCTAATATATTCTGAAAACATCCAAAGTAGGCCCCTGTACTTCACGGAAAAGTGTTCCTAGAGCCCTAACCCCAGATTCATGGAGTGCCAGAACTTTAGAGAGATGGCTGGGATTCCTACCTTGTCCCATTCCTGGCAACCTATTTTAAGCTCAGGTAAAGGTTTGAGTCCAGTCAGGAATCTGCGGACTTTTTACGCCTTTGGAACCAAGAGCCATTGAACAGCTGATAGAGTCCTCCATGGGCAGTAATGTTCAGCACCATTGTTTTCATTAAAATTCTTGGGCCATTACATCCTCTTCCAGGACACCCAAAGAGCACCAAAGGCAAATCAAGATGCATTGACCCCATACCAAAGCAAAGCAAGATGAATTGAGGATATATATATGCACAGAACCAATATATTCCAGCTCTGGTTCAATTATAACATCCCTCTTTCAAAAATTCTTTGAGAGCACAGTCTGCTTTCTTTCTTTCTTTACCTTATGCACACTGCCTAGGGCCTAAACACCACTTGGGATATACTGTTGGCGTGGTGTACAGCACTGTTCTTCGTTATCGCTCCATGGGGGCATACCTCTTCTCCCAGTGCAACGCTCCTGTCTTACTCCTGAGGTTTCTTCTCCACTGTGATGTTTACAGGGGGATCTGGCATGTTTTGCCCAATGGAACCATTGGCCAGGCTCCAGGACACTTTGCAGTGGGCCTTTGTAGGCTCTCCCAGCCCTCCCTGAAGCCCCTCTCAGGGAACCTGATGTAGTAGGAAGCTGAAAGGAGGAGCCCTTCTGATTCATTTTTACAGAGGTTAAGAAGGCTCACAATGGGCTTTGATATCAGGACTTCTATTGTACTCTAGTCCTTGGCGCCATCAACTGCTGAGATGTGTGCTTCTGGAATATGATCTTCATCTTGCTTTTCAGGGACAACCTGAGACTTCTACCGTGACAACCACCTCATGTGTGGCTCCTAAGTACTGTTTTCTAAAGTAAACTAGAGGACAGTAGAATCTATGTGAAAATGCTCCAGTCCTCTGGTCTGGGGGGAAAAAGACAGGCAGTTAATTGGAAAAAAAAAGATAATCATTTTAAGTGCATCCATCCATCCCACCTCTCTCCCTATCTCCTTATGCTTGGTGGGTAAATAGAAAGTAGGTAGGAAATTACATATTCGTCTCAGGGTTACATAAAGGTATTAGGGTTGAATGACAGGAGAAGTGTGTCTATTAACTTTCAAACCAATGCCCCTAATGCAAAATAGGGTGGATATCTGCATCCACATCTATATAACGTCTACACTCATGTCAACAGCTTTTTCCTTGTAGTCAAGTCTTCCTCACCATGCTTGAGGAAGCCTAGTGGAAAATTGTTAGTCCTTATTTCTGAAAAATTGGCTAGTCAACAAGCTGCAGAGAGCAAAGTGACCCTTTGCATGAGATCTTTCCTTGTGAGTGTCCTGAACCACACAGCGGCTACCCTGTGGACTGCTGGCTTGCCAGGTTTCCCATTTGTCAGCACTGACAAAGCTTCCTCCCCAGCCAAGCAGGACACTGACGCATTAATTGGCACTGGAGGTATCACAGCTTGAGTTCAACCAGAGCTGGCAGGCTCTATGACTCTGTGACAGCTCTGTGAAAAAGTGTCAGGAGTGGAGCTCTGGCATGCCATCGGCTGACTGCAGCACCCTGGCACTAATGAGCAGCCTGTCAGCACCAGCATCAGGCCCTGTGTGGCATGGGGATCATTAGGACAGCAAACGAAAAAGTTCCTGGCAGAGAGGAGCTGAGGGAGGTAAAGGTGTCACCTTACCCGGACATGGAACCCCACCCAGAATGAGAGAGAGAGACAGAGAGAGACAGAGACACAGAGACAGAGACAGAGAGAGACACAGAGAAAGACACAGAGAGAGAGACAGACAGACAGAAAGACAGACGGGATAACTGTATCATATTCCATGCTTTTGGGCTACTTTTAGAAGTTCTGTTGTGTTGGATCACCTTGTTATTAACTAGTGAAGGGTGTACATCTTTTCTACAGTGACAAAAAGGCGTATTTGGTCATGGCTATACCATAAAGCTATAAGGTAAACCAAGTGTCTGAGAAAGAAGGACTTGGGAGAGAAGGAGAGAGAACTGGTATTTACTCTTCTTGCTTCTTCTCAGGGCAGTTCCCTGCCTGGGGAATCTGCTGAGAGTTGCTTGCTATCTGCCTGTCTTCGACTAGAATATCAGAATCTAAATAAGTCATTAGAAGAACCAGGCTTTGTCTGTGACTTTGTCCCAAAAGTGAATATGGGGATGCCCTGGGCATCTAGTCCATGTATCTGCTTCCCGAGGGCAGATGTGGAGTACACTGTTCTTTGTGAGTTCTTTTGCACTAAGCTATTCAGAAATGTATGGAGTATATTCCCTTCTCTGGTCCTTTGGTCATACAAAATGATTCATTTCTATTTAAATAGGGATGAGAGGCTGGAGAGATGGCTCAGTGGTTAAGAGTACTGACTGCTCTTCCAGAGGTCCTGAGTTCAATTCCCAGCAACCACATGGTGCCTCACAACCATCTTTAGTGGGATCTAATGCCCTCTTCTGGCATGCAAATACATATCCAGATAGAGCTCTCATAAATAAAATAAATCTTAAAGGAAAAGAAAGTAGGGGTGGGCTGTCTGAGAGAGCTGAACTTTGAAAACAGATTCAGCTGGAGAGAAGTTGTCGCTTCCTTACTGACTGAGTCATATTCAGCAGTAGTCATCGTGTCTAAAGTTCCACTTCTCTTTTGCATTAATTCCTGCTACTTGGAATGGTACCTAGAGTTTTCAGGACCTGGCTCCTCCCCATAAGCATGTGCAACGTTGTCAAACCAACAGCTCAGACAAGCCAGCACATACAGGACGTCCTCACTGTGACCCATGCCTTTTTCTCGCCTTACATCGCGCCTTTACTCAAGAGTTCGATTCTTGCCTCCAGACCAAGGTACCAAGCCTCCAATGACTCTCTTTATCCACAGCAATGTCACCCATTTCTTTGGGATCCAAGAGCAGTTTCACACTTTTCCAATCAGGGATGATGGCTTTTCTCTACACATCCATAAAGACCTGACATTCTCAAGAGATAGTGGCAGGAGAGAGTAGACAGTACTGGAGAGATGGTCTTATCAGTCTTCATGTTTCTTTGTATACATTGAGACTTTCCATTTGGTATGGTTGTACATGCCTGCAATCCCAGGATCATGGGAGGCAGAATCAGGAAGTCTACCACAATATTGAGGCACTCTTGATTGATATAATGAGTTCCAAGCTAGCCAGGGCTAATTCTGAAGTGAAACTTGACCTCAAACCAAAGCAAAAATAAAAACAAACACTTTGGACATAGTTAAACTCAAATCTTAGAGTAAAGAGTAAGACACCAGAGTTCATTTCTCAGCATCATCTAAATTCTTTTAGTATTACATTTGTGTGTGTGTGTGTGTGTGTGTGTGTGTGTGTGTGTGTGTGTGTCTGTAATTGCATACATACAGAGCTCAAAGTTCTATAAATAACTTGGAAAAATCAGTTCTCTTCTTTGACCAAGTGGATCCTGTGTCTCAAATCAGATTGTCAAGTTTGGTGTCAAGTTCTACTTACATACTGACTTATCTCATAGGCCCAAATATTGAAATATACTGTCTTGGTTGGGGTGTCTTTTGCTGTGGAGAGACACTATGGCCATGGCAACTCTTATAAAGGGAAATATTTCACTGGCACTAGCTTTCAGTTTCAGAAGTTTAGTCCAGTGTCCTCATGGCAGCGTATAGGCAAACATGGTGCTGGAGAAGGAGTTGAGAGTTCTACATATTGAGCCACAAGCAGCAGAAGCAACTGTGAGCTACACTGGGCATAGCTTGAGCATATGAGACTTCTAAGTGTCCTCATAGTGACACATTTCTTCCTACAAGGCCACATCTCCTAATTGTCCCACTCCCTATGGGCCAAGCATTCAAACGCAAGATTCTATGGGGGCCATTCTTGTTAAAATTACCACCTATACCCTCTACTCCATGATTACTGGGCATTTTTCCTTATTATCAGGTTTTAAACCTAGGACCTCATGCACGCTAAAGTTCTATCACTGAGCTGTATCTCTCAGCCATGTTTCCATAGTTTTTGAATGATAACCATGTCAGAATTTACAAATCAACTAGAACAATGTCTAAGTAAAGGTCTGCTATCCTCTCCTGATCTAAAGCATAAAGCCTTAGACTTTCCTCTGGGAAATCTACCGCCAAGAGAGTTGGGACAGGTGCACCAAGGTAAAGCACTTATTACCGTCACAACTTATATTAACATAAGTGCCCATGTTTAGCTGCCATGCCTTTGCCTGGCCCCTTCTTCAGTACTTTGACTCATGAGACAAGAACAGAATGGGAGGGTATCCACATCCCTTCCCTAAAAAGTGGAATTGTTCAATTGCCAATATGAGAAGTATTTAAAGGTACTTAATCATCATCTTTGTCATTCTTCAGCACTTTCTAATTAACACAGATCCTTAGTGAAAATTTCCACAGAACCCTAAGTTGCTGCCAGAAGGACCAAGACAATCCTACTGGAACAGATATTGCAGTGGTCAATGGTGATTAGAGAAGAAAAAGATGTATCATAGTAAAAGAGGTGTCCTGTGCAAAACACTATGGAATATACAGTATTTGTTCTGATGCATAGAGAGTCATATACTATGGTGATCATCAAACTGTGGCACAACCCCACACTGTAGGAAAAAGTCATCCAGAAATTCATTAGTCAAATGGTTTAAACACAGCCTTGTGAAACAAGGTGGGGAAGGGAAAATGGGGGAGGGGGAACATTTATAGATTACTCTTTAATTCCACATAAATTTACAGCTAGGCAGTCATGGATTTGAGTAAAGCTTGCCACTGTAAATAAGGGATTTTATAAGTCCAATATTTATGGTCTGATTTAAAGCAATCTTACTGGTGCATCTTTCTACTTCAAAGAAGAGAAAAATCATAAAAACAGAGCAGTGGAGAAATTAATGAGTTCAATGTGCCCGAATAGAGAACATATGCAATCACGCCTCAGTCTAGAAACCAAGGGCAGAAGTGCACACCACAGGAGCTGTTTGTGGTTTTACCCAATTATTTAAAAACCCTTGAAAAATGGTGTAGAATCAGATGTCTGCTCAATTCAGACACCGCTAACAGCGAACTCCCCCATGCTCTCCTGAGTCTCCAGCTATTTATGCTAGTGCTTGGTGATTGTTACCAAGAAGAGCTGTTTTGATGGAACAAAAAGAGAAACAAAAACAAGGAGACCAAATCATCTTTCTCACTGATGACGATCAGCATGGCTCGGTAAGATTGGAAGTCTACTTTAAATAGAAGCAGGAAAACCATTTCTAAACAGACTCAAGAGGCTTCGGAGCTCATGGTTAGGATCTGACAAAAACCAGTAACCACAATGCCTTTTTCATTAGGTCATAATGTGTACAGTGCAGATTTTGTTCAGAAGTCCACTCTGAGTTTAGGTTATCTGAAGTCAACTATGGTTTGGAATTATTAATGGAAGCTTCCAGAAATAGCCATGCTTGAGTTTAAAGTTGTATGACATTCTTAGTATGATGAAGCTTCTTTCCATCCAGATCTGCTCTGCCTGAGACATGAATCTTTTGTTTGCCAGGCATGGCCATGTGTATGCCAGCTGCCTGTTAGACACTGAGTGACCTTCAGAGTTGCAAGATCAACTGTGGTGGTGTCACTATCTTGTGTCCAAGTAAGACGGCCAATTACAGCCTACCCTGACAAGAAAATTTCTCTGTCACCCACCTCACTTTATCCTGTCACGCATCATCTTCCACCATTGCTGGGCCAGGTTGAGCACAGTACAGGATGATGTTGTGATAAAGAGATAGTTCTTTTATACGTTTTGTTGCAGCATCCTGTTAAAATGGCTCTACCTTGTCATCACTCCAATCTTTTATTCTATTTTATAAATTAAACTTTGTCATAGATATGGGTGTATAAAGAAGAACTTATACAGCACAGGGGTCAAATCGGTCTATGGCTTCAAGTATCCCATAGATCGTGAAGGATCAGTTGTGGATCCTGAATCTTTTCTTGACTTCTAATGACTACACTTTTTCTAGAGTCTACATAGCAGACAGACTTTCCATCATTTGATAATAACAATCACTAACAGTTTACGGATGCTTAAAAATGTGGTAGGCTTGCTTCTAACAATTACACAAAGTGTCTGTTCCTCATGACGACAGTGAGACAGGTTTTATTATTAGCCTACTCTGCTAAAAAGAATTATCTTTTCTCATTCAGATGAGCTTTATGAAGGTCAAACAAGTGGAAAAAAGATCAGGCAGCCCCACGTTGGCTAGACTCGATTTAAGGCAGTGTGTGTCCAGAATGCAGACATTGGACTAAGATATTGGTTCTTAGAAAAGATCCTGGATAACTGCTAACACCGGCTGCACCCAGTCCATATTCTAGATCAAAGCACTAATGGTGTGCTCAAGGAGCTTATATCCCCCCTGGGCATTGTGAAACAAGCTCAGGTTTGAGAGCCACTGCTGTGTGGTAAGCTGGTGATTCAGTTGGCACAAACAGTTACTACCCAATTCTCATAGATACTCCAATGCATAGGAATTCTTTTATTATAGAACCAAAGCCAGGGATTTACAATTTAAAAGTAATTACACCATTGATGCAAAATTCAAATCAACTCAAATTTTGCAAGCTTTCTGACTACCAAATCTCTATCAGTGCAAATTGATTTTCAGCTCGCTGTTTCCTCTTGGTCTTTCAGGCACACCTGCTCTCTGGTTTCTACCATCCTATGGGCCTATGGTCCTCATCCACTCACTTTCTCATTATATTCTTACAAATCCACTTTTTCCACACTGAATACAGTTGGAGCCTGATGGTCATGCTCATCAACCCTGGGCCATTTTCATTCCTCTCCTGGGACATCAAATTCCTTGAAATGTTATGAGCAAAGGCCATAGCCTCGAGCATGTAGCTGTAGCCCCTCTCCCATCTCTTCCCTAGCTACACAGGGAAGTGTGTGTGTGTGTGTGTGTGTGTGTGTGTGTGTGTGTGTGTGTGTGTGTGTGTGTGTTATGCTATCTCATCCCAACCCCCAACCCCATCCCCTTTTCTCTTCACACACCTGGATGGCCCCGATTCAAGGGATCCATGGGGCTGCTTGCTCTCTGACTTGATTTATTTTTTCCCTTATGTTAAACACTATCATTCGCTCGCACAATGGCATGCCGTCTGCTTTGATTGTTATTATTAGGTTGTTTTACACTTTAACAGCTTCAGATATGAAAAGGAATTGCCAGATTCCAGGGTGTGTTTTTCATTATCTGACTTCATTCAGCTTCATGATGTGTCTTGGGGATTTTGGGGCAGAGTTCCTCTTCTTAGTTGTAGAAAATGCTTTTCTTACCAGAACCAGGGCAGGCAGAAGGGACTAAGAAGAATATCAATACAGTTTCTGTTGTCAGGGCTTCCTCCTCTTCCTTAGGGGGTGTGTGTGGACTCCACAGCTTCTATTGCAAGCAGAACCTGCCCATCGTCCTTCAGTCCCAAGCCCTGAACAGGCATTCCCCTGGAGCCTAGAAGGATCATTTAAAAAATGCTTTTCCATAATTTCTTTACTTATTCACTTCCTCTTCTCCTCCCAGTCCAATCCTCATACTCTCCTCCCCCATCCTCCTTTCCCTTCTCCTCTGAGAAGGGGAGGCCACCCATTGGTACCAACCTGCCCTATCACAAGCAGCAGCAGGACTAGGGGCATCCTCTCCCCCTAAAGACAGACAATGGAGTGCAGCTAGGAGAAAGGCATCCAAAAGGAGACAGCAGTATGCTCCAGACAGGAGCCTACCATAACTGTCCTCATCTAGCAGGTGATGGAAACAGGTATAGAAGGATCATCTTTTCCCCCTAACTCCCCACAACAGTGACTATTTGTTTTCTCCTCACCCCCCATGCTGCATCTCTAAAACACAAACTCCTTTCCTCTCTTTTGGACCCAGGGCTAGAAAGAATGTCTTTGCCTTGATGGTTTTCCCACAACAGACTCAGAACTATCCTGCTCAGCTGAACTGCAGGACACTCGTGTTCCTCTCTCGATTCCTGTGTCAGTGCACTTCCTTTTTTGACCGTTTCCTAGAGTGACCTTGGTTATAAATATTTGGCCACTGACCAGCATGAGAGAGGTGAAGGGCTTTCTTTTCAATCTATTAGTTGTCACATAATACACCACTCTAGGTGGGAAAGTAAATAGAGAAGATTGTATGTATGTTGCCTCTAGGGAAACCTTTGATGAAATAATGTTAAGTAATTAACTTATTTATTTAAGAATTTCTCATCAAATGGAATATAACTGCACATTTCTATAGTCCAGAACCTGAGATGCTAAGATAGGAGGAACAAGAGTTCATGGCCAACCTAAGCTCAATAGTGAATTACAGAGAAACCTATGCCACATAGTGAAAATCTGTACATTATAACCATCCCTACCTGTGAAAGAGAAATTCTCTAAGTACTGGAGATATGTGAGTGGACAAAGTAAGCCAAGGCTGCACTGACCTTCTGTGCTAGTAGGCAAGATATGGAAGGAATCTTTGGTAGGTAATTCTCATAATGTACTACATCTAATTATGGCAAAGCTGGAGGAGACACAAAGAAATAATCTACACATTTATGTGATAAACTTAAAGTAGGGTGGGATGGAATATTTAAAGAGCTACTTTAAATTTGAAGGAGGAGAGCTGTAGTAGCTCTAGCAGTCTCATTTCTGAAAGGGCAACACTGAGTGCCTGCACTGATGCTCATGCACAGTCAAGAAGCCATGCGACTACAGAAGGGTTATTTTTAGAGTTTGTTTGATGAGCCAGACTGTATGCTTACCCAGGACATGGAGAACATTTGCTCTGGTTTTTCCATGTACGCCTCAATGTTTAGCATGATGTCAAGATTATATAGACATTAAATATATAATAGTTTAGCAAAGGAATGAGTAGAGTAAATGTGGGCTATAGATTGAGTGTGTAAGCAAGCAAGTTAGAAACACACATTCTTTGAATCAGAAATCATGATCTTATAATTAATGTTACTGGATTCCAGAGAGTGACAAATCTGGGCTAATGACCAGGGTAGCTTATACACAGGAGAAAGCCCAAGGAGAAACTGAGGTCAAGTAACTGGTAGTACATGGATCGGAAAAGTCAAAAAGGGAACATTGCAGTTATAATGACTGGAAGTTTCAGGAAGTATGGTCATGACAAATGTCAGCTGCTTCAATGTATCATGGGGAAGTGAGGAGGAAGTGTCAGGTAAGGGGAAATCTTCTTGTTGGCCAGCAAGATTGGCCTTTAGAGAAGCCTTGGAAGTTCAAGTTCCTGAAATGGCAGAATTAGAGAACTGAGGGAGGACCTTAGGTGAAGCGTCCAGAAACTGGTCCATGGGTATGGTGAAGTGGGCACCTAGCTGCAAAAGTGTTCTTAGAGTTTTTGTTTGGCCTCTTTCATTGCCCGGTTGGGAAGTCTAAGGTTGTGTTCAGCTTCATTGTCTGTGACCTTAGGTAGGATAGTACAGACCAGCTGATTTCTGGCCTATTATTGTTGGTGTTTTGTTTTGTTAACTTGTTGATTGCTGTAATTTAGCTCCCATCAAAAATTGTTTTTAAATCTTTTTCTTTATTTCTATAAATGTAAGTATATCCCTTTGTGGGTGCATACCATGTGTGTGAAGATATCTGTGAGGACCAGGGTATCAGTTTCCTTATTTCCAGCTGGAAATACAGATGGTTGTGAATTGTCCAACTTGGGTGCTAGGAACTGAACTCAGGTCCTCTACAAGCAAAGCAAGTGTTCTTAACCTTTTAAATGCTAACCCATTTCTCAGTGTGCTTGGATCTCTTTTTTAAAGGACTGTAACAACTTGAGACTTATGTTTGTACAGAACAGGGATTTAGTAGATTGATTAGAATCAGTGTACTCTGAAGGGATGTGCTAGAGAAGCAGATCTACTTGTCCTTTAGTCATTGAATGCTGAAGCATGCCATTGTGTATCTCACTGCTATAGACCAAGCAGTGAGCAAAGACTTGGCTTCCGTAGGCTGTGGATTGGAGGGAGATACAACAGTCTAGAAATAAATGTGTATCCTGGTGTCAGAAGGGAGAGAGAGTTAAGGAGAAAAAATACAACTGACATGAACAGAGGGCTTAGTGGTAGAATCTTCATCAGATTATTAAAAGCTGGAACAAGAAAGGCCTATGGTGAGCAGATAGAGGGAATAGAAACTATGTTCTTCTAGATAGAGGCTTCAGGGACTGCCAAGTCTTGAGTTAAGAGTGTGTTTGTTATGCATGGAGAGCTAGAACATTGGCAGAAAGAAATGGTAGAATGTAATTAGAAGAGGGTTAAAGCAATAGTGTAGACTATGGTGGTAGTATTAAAAATGGTGAGGCTGTTTAATCTTAAATCTGTTATAAAAATGGAGCTAAAGCCCACTATGAGGAAAAGGTAGCAATCAGATATGTGGCCTGTGGCAATGATGACTAGTGAATATTTCTATCCACCAAGAACTGCACAAGAAGCACTTTCCAGGAAACTAGAGGTTCATACTTTAGTAACAAAATAGTACGTTAGTACAAAAATAGAAATGATGAATGGATATCTGCCTATACCTGGGCACAGGAAGGAACTAGAAAAACAATATTGATGTTCAATGTGTAAAATCCAAAGTTGGCTAATTTTATTTCATCTGAATAGGAGAGACATTGAGAGAGAAGACACAATTATAAAATTTTATTACTCAAAAGGAACAATGACTAGCCAACAACCAGGGGATGCCACGTGGCAGACTGGACTCATAAATATGGCAACTGTATTTGGAGCAGAGATGCAAGACTTACGTGCTGACCCCAACAAGCTGCAGAGGAGAAGGGGCTCCGGCAGAGACTTCTGAGAGGAAGAGACAGGAAAGAAATATTCAAGCCAATGAAAGAGAGTCTTTCTGAAAGGGAGAAATGATTAGTAATACAAGAATTGCTTAGATGTTGATTGAAATGGAAGCAGAATTGGCAAAATTCAGGCTGGAGTCATTGTGATAAAAACAACAGACGTGTCACAAGGTTCGACCCCTAACAATACAGATAAGTAATGGCTACTAGGAGAGAGAGTATTTGCCTGTGATAGTTTGACCAATCCCAAAGGAAGCAATGCTAAATTGAGGATGTGTGTGTGTGTGTGTGTGTGTGTGTGTGTGTGTGTGTGTGTGTGTTTGTGGTGTGTGTGTTTGTGTGTGTATGTTTGTGTGAGTGTGTGTGTGTATGTATGTATGTATGTATGTATGTATATGTGTATGTGTTTATAAGAAGGTCATGAATTTGAGATGAGTGAGAAGGAAATCAGTGGAGTTGAAGAGGGTAGAGAGAATTGAAAATGATGCAAATACAGTACTCTTGTATGAAATTCACAAGTGAAAAAAAATAAAGAAATAAATAATAAATAGAAATGAAAATTGGAAAATTTTCAACAGATAATTCGGTGGTTTGAAAAGGAGAAAATGGACTGAAGGAGGTGAGATACCGTTTAGGTGGAAGCCTTAAGATAAAGTACAACAGAATAAACGATCGGGATGGAGAAGGCAGTGTGAATTCAAGATTATCTTTCCAGAGTGTGGTCTGCCACCTGAAAGCCCTGGATGCTGCCTGGTCATTGCTCTGTATAATGACGTGGCTTCTTTCTCTGTGTCTCTCCTTTTCAGATGAAAGAAAAGTGTACTAAGTTTGGCTTTTATTTATTTAACATACAGTATGTTTTGATCACCAGCGAAGCAACACCCAGAATTTGAGGAGACATTTAGGGAATCTGGGACTGTTTAGCTAAAGTTACAGTGTGGCAAATGCAACAGGCTCTCTCTGCAACTAGGTCATTTAGAAGTGAGAGCATGTGCTGCCAACTGAAATGAGGATCACTGGGGATGGATAGCTGTTAGCCCTGTCTGTGATATTGCTTGAAGTGTGAAATGACTCATGGCAAGGGGCGTAGGGACACACTCAGATTTCTCTTCATACCCCAATTTTTTTGAGACCAGTGCAGAATTTCTCAGTTTCCAATATTTAACACTTCCCACCCCCAATCATATGCTCACACAGAGCAGGGTTATCTAATCCATCTTTCATCAAAGTCAGAGCCAGTTTTGGGAAGCCATCCATTCTGTCCCACAGATGATTGTATAAGTGAAATCTTCCCCAGTTTTGTTTTTTGCTTGTTGTTGTTGTTGCTGTTGATGTTGTTGTTGTTATTGTTTCAGCTGTTTTTGTTTATTTGTTTTAAGTCAAAATTTCACTTTGGAGCCAAGCTTGGCTACCCCTTGCCTAAAATTCCTTGTTTGTAAAATAGGAGGAAAAGGGGAGGGCCAAGCAAATACACAATATGTAGACTAACATGGTCAATATCCTCCTCAGGACAGAGTTTGGAACTAAGAGTAAATATTTCAGCTTTGCATAGCATGTCCTGGGAGTTCTGCAAACATCCCTACTTCCTTGTTACCACATGCTCACATGCTTAGGTCTGCCCAGGAGGACACCCATCTCTATATGCAGAGAATAATGGCAGCTGACCAACTTGGAAAAAACCTCTCTTGCTATATTATAGCTACCTACTTCTAGCTTGGAGGTGACTTTTTGATTCCCCAACCACAATGTTCTCTCAATGCCCTAGCCATCCTACTGATATTGTTTATATGACCTCAGAACCACTGTTCCCTTGGAAACAGAAACCCTTTAGTTGGGAAGGATGGGTTGTGGGAGACACAAGACTGGAAAGTTTAGCTCCATCTCTTTATATATACCTTCCTAGGAGCTACAGCTCTTTGGAGCTCAGTGTGCCTTGGTGAGTTTCACACGCATTCATGTTAGACATCATTTCGCTTGCTTTAGCATTGCTGCTAAGCGTCCCCTCTGACTGCCTGCTCTGCCCTTGAGTGGCGGCATTCCTCAGTGTTGACACATCTTCTCTTTGTGACACTTCCATAGGCCTTTTGATTTGGGTCATTCAGGTGTTGTCATGGAAATGACATCCTCAGCTGAGTGGAGTTGCACATGTTGTCATGGCTATAAGGACCTCTCGATGGGAGCTCTACTTCATTGTCATCATGTGGACAGCAGCAAGGGGTCCTGGGATCATTTGGCATGCCAGAATTGTCAAGCAAAAGCTAGCAGTTTTGTGCCTTGAGAGACAAGTGGATGCCATTAGAAAAATAGCTGCTGTTAAAATGGTTCCATTCTATCTCCGCATAAAAGAAAAGTCTGAGGGAGGGCACTGTAGCTCATGCTTGTAGTCCCTGTACCAAAGAGACTGAAGAAGGGTTGTCATGAGTTCAAGGCCAGCATAGGCTTCAGAGTGAGACAGTCACAAAAGTTGAAAAATAAAACTAGAAGTGAGAGAAAAAAGGAGAGGATTGAAGGATTATTCCTGGCTGTCATCGTTTTTATTGTCTCCTCCATTTCCACTGTATCATTGTAATTTCTTAATATTTTTGTTGTAAGTTGAGCCTGTTCTTGGCATTGTCCTAAATGTTTATATGTGTGATCCATTTAACTTTTTCTTTCTTTTTTCTTTTTTTCGGAGCTGGGGACCAAACTCAGGGCTTTGCGCGTTGCTAGGCAAGTGCTCTACCACTGAGCTATATCCCCAACCCCCCGTTTAACTTTCCTGATAATGTCATGTGATCAGTGATTTTACTAACCTTCAGATGAAGAAACTATGATATAAAAGCTCACATACATATCTTGCTGGACAATACACACCACTATGCAACGTGATAAGTCTAAGGCTCAAGAAAACAACATAGCTCTCAGGCTTGAGCTGAATTTGCTCTTGGTCGTTCATAACCATCAACAGCAGATATCAAAGTAGGTGAATGCAGCTGTGGAACCAGATGTTGTTAGGTCATGATTGTATCTAAAATCCACACACTTTTACTTTTTAAGAAAAAGGAGTATGTTAAATTTATTCTTTGAGAATTTCATGTGCTTTCAATCATACTCATCTCCTACTCTTCTTCTCCAACTCTTTCCAGGTTCCAACCCAACATAATGTCCCCCTTTTTAAAAATAATCTGCTCGATCTGATTCAACATCAATGTGGGGGCAGTTGCTTAAGCATTGTCACCCTAAGCAGGAGCCAAATGCCTAAGGAAAACTGAATCTCCTGTTGCTAGCAGCTATCAACTGTCCGTAGCTAAGGGTGGGGCTTGTATGAGCCTCCATTCACACCGGAACATTGACTGGCTTCACCTTGTACAGGTAGCACCCCAGCTGCTGGGAGTTCTTGAGTACAGCTGTCCTGTTACATGAAAGAGGCTATTTTACCCCGGTAACCGTGAGCTCTGTTTTAACAACTTTTCTACCCCCCTCCCCTCTCCTCTTTCCCTCAATGTTTTTTGAGACATGTGTGTGTGTGTGTGTGAGTGTGTGGTGTGTGTGTGTGTGTGTGTGTATGTGTGTGTGTGCTTATGATATGACACACCGTATCAAACTTTAATGTTTTAAAATATTTTCATTTGCTCCTCTATATGAAGTTAGTATGACTGTGATAGAGCTCCACTTACGTTATAGTGGAGAACAAATTTGGGAAGATTGTAGCTTCACAAAAAAAACCTCACTTCCAAAATATTTATACTAAACATGAGTCTGTGATTATACGTGGATTCAGAACAAAGGGTGACTTGTGTGCCTTACTGCATATCACATCAAATTATGAGGCACAGAATTGGACTTTGCAGAATGACATGGATATTTTGTTATATTTTCTGGTGATGACAATGTCTATGAATCTTAAATAAGCAGGACTCTATCAAACCGAAGAAAATATTCCACCAAAGTCCAGTTTCTTGAACCAGTGAGTTTATTGGGATCATTTTCAGGAACACAGGCCACTCACACATAGCACTGGAAAAGCCCTTCTGTGTCTACCAGGTATGTGGCTACACCTTCAAGAAGTTCCAACCCTAGATAATTGTTTACCTCTTATTGGACTCCAAGTAGGGCAGGAGCCTCATGAAGGTCTATTGAGCCCTCAGAGTTTTGCAAGCCTGAGTCTCTGGACCTTCTACGAAGGAATACCGAAAGATCAGTTAACGTGAATGTCTTTTGAGTGTGACTCCAGGTGCTCTGATTCAAGTCTGTCACCAGTCACTTCTGTCAAAGAGAGCAAGAATAAATGGGAGGTATCAATATGGCATCACCACAGCCATTTGTCCTTTTTAGTTCCCCGTCTTTAATTCCTAACCCCACCCACATTCAAGTGTCAGCCTTTGCCTATTACCTTAAAGCAGGAGAGGAGTGTCCCGTCTTCATCCCTGTTGTTTTCCAATGCTGCACTGTATTTTGAGCAAGGCAGTGATCTTCAAAGGAGTGATTGCTTACAAACCTGTGTCTGAGCTCATTTCAAGGAAAGGAAAAACACATATGAGTTACTTAGAAGTTGTCCTGTTGTGGCATAGTAAAATGTCACGGTTGCTTGGCACCAACACATCAGTCTTCTATTTGAATGCAAGGATGGATGGGATATATTGAGTGGGGGAAGACAGTGATGTCAGTGACAATACTAAAAGCTGGTACAAATAAGGACCTTTATCTGCTTTGCAGACCAGCACTCTACTTGTATTAGCGTATCTAATCTTTAGAAACACTATAGGAGAGAGAATAAGGAAAGCAAGAAACATGCATGGAAGTTTTAAATAATTTGCCAATGTTAGTAAGCTATGAAGAAACAGGGCTGGGATAGAACTGTAGCACTTGAAACTGTCTATAGACGTGGGTAGCTTTCTTTCATGAATATAGGCTGAACTCTCGGAGCTTTGTAGAGCTGCATCACCACTGAGCTTCAAGACATGAATTCTGATCGCGCCACTTCCTAAGCAATGTCACTGTGGGCTCTTTCCATCTGCATTAATCTTCTCACCTAGTCACCTTATGAAGGGTGATACCCAAGGCAGAAGGCACATAATGTGGTATGCATTTCCTGAGGTAACACAAGTAACATGTATCCTGTGTCTGGTACAAAGTAAATCCTCCGTAAATATCAGCAAAATAGGGATAACAATAGTGGTCAAGTGAAGAGTGGAATTGGTAATTATTACAACAATAATAATAGAATTTTTAATCGCTCATCCTTGACAGTATTTCATCTTAATTGTAAGTATTAACACACTGTTGCTAACAATAAATAAAATGACTTTGAAGAGAAGCTATGGCATGAGTGCCCATCTTAAATGTATTTCCATTGTACCACATTTTATCTACTGCAAAATTTGGTTAATATTGTTAATAGAGTCCTTGGCACAAGATTTACCACTGCATGTGAACTTGCCCCCAAACCCTGCTTCCCCTAGGACCAGATCCATAACTCCTCAGGTGTATTCAATATGTACTGAAAGTGCATTAAATAGAGGTAATAAATGTCTGCATGTCTCTTAACATCCTTCCTTTCACTGGTAAAATGACACGCTCAAAAATTGCTGCCTCTAACTTGCATAGAAACGGAGGTTTAATGAAGGTTAAAGAAATTAACTAAAAATTATCTGAAAGCAGTGCTTTGGTCACATTTTCACAAATTAAAACAGAAATAAACACAATCATGTTTCTGCTCCAAAGGCACTGAATTAAGATAAGGTGTTCACATTTCTAGATAAATAACATCCTGCACTACATTGTGTGCATTTATCTATAATCTAGACTACCACCTTATTGACGTCTAAGGACCGACAAGGTATTTCTGTCCTATTAAAACAAACACTATGTGGGGAGGAAACAGGGCAGGTGCTGCCCACAGGCCTTGGTAATGAAACCTTGCTGCCGTACTCATCTGAAACTTCCCTGCAAGCTCTGAGGATGCTTCCTCACACTATTTTCTTCTCTACCTAGCTAATAGATGGGGCCATAGGGCTCCCAGTGGGAGAAGGTCGAGCCTTGCTGCCAGCTTCCTTGGAAGTCCTGGCTGCTAGTGAGAAAGGCAAGGAGAGAGCCAGGAGGTTCACAGCAGTACCGCTTTCAAGATTCAAGTCAGTTGCAAAGGGGAATCAGAAAGTCCCTGCTGCGTGGTGTCTCTCGAGCCATGTCTCGCCTCAGAGAGCTCTGCAGCTGGGAAGTGTTGAGAAGTCAGCCCTGCAGAGCTGTTACAATTCATACTGACTATAAACTTCCCACTGTGCAAATAAAAGACGGGCGGTGCTTGCCAAGTTTCCTGAGTGAGTGTAAGTCATTTTACCATCTGATGAGGTACACCATGTTGGGAGACATTATGGGAAAGAAAGGAGTCAGGAAAGCAAAAATGTGTGCTGGGAAACTAGCAACACCAGTTGTCTGGGACTCAGTTACAAAACTGGGATGTGGCCCGCTGGCAGAAAAGGAAGGGTTTCCCCCAGGCACTCACAAAGCTTGGTTACCCCAATTGGACCTTGAACTTAACATCCAAGCTTTCACATTCTAACTGGGGCTAGGGATCCTAGGGAGCAAATATCACTTTGGTCACAACACTTGGTTGGACTCTCATCTGTCAATTACTCAGTGGGTGACCCTTAGCAAACTAATTAACCTCTCTGAACCTCTGTTAGTTCATCTGTAAAATAGGGTGAGAATAGGCAGGATAGTAACTGAACATTGCAGGTGCTTTGTAAACATGAAGACAGTAGGCACCATTGTCCTTTGTTGAAATTTCTACATTAATCATGCATGTGCTCTGGGGCAATGCCAAGAAAGTCAAGGAGGCTGAGAGAAGAGGTGTGATCTTGCTACCAAGCAGCCATCCAAGACAAAGATGCTCTTGCATTTTTGCAACACAAACTCAAAAAGCAAATAATGGAACCAGTGTTTATGCCCGTTGTTATAACAACAGCAATTATCATTTGTTCTCATTATCTTTTGTTAAGTCTTACATTTATTTACACAGTGCAATTAATTGGAAAGTTCACCTAAGCATTTTACAAACACTGCAGAGGATGTGGTCCCAGGGAAGGAGGCGAGTTGAATCTGAAACACATTTAAAAAGAGCAGAGGAATAAGATACAATAGTGCAAGACAGAAATCAAGAGGGAAATCGCAGGGCAAAATGAACTCTAGTGTTGGTGTGGTTCCCAATCCTTGTCAGCTCTGGCCTCTGAATGATTCGATGCCAAATGATTCAAAGTGCTGTCTTCCCTTGTCTCATTTTATGGTGCTAAGGATTGACAGACACATTCAGTTAGACTAAATTTGATCTAATTTTTTGGACACCACAGAGCAGAGTGGATTTTGCATTTTTAAATGGCTGAAAATAATTAAAGCATAGTTTGAAATTAGAAGGTTATTGTTATTAAGTTAGTAGTTCTGGAACCCAGCCAATCACATCCACTTATTTATGAATGCCTTTGACTTGTAATATCAGCCTTCTATCAGTGCTGAGATCACATGGTTCACACAGCTAACATCTCTATCCTCTGATCTTTTGTAATACTGATTTCTAGAATTCCTGGCAGTGGTTATCCTGGTGGGAGTCATTAAACCCCTCTCTTTATTCAGATCCCCTCCCTAACTTTTCCTGCTTCCACTCTGAAGGCCTTGTGGTTCTCACACACATTTCAAACCTTTGAGCTTTCTGTCCTTCCAAGACTGGCACATGCCACTGAAGAGAGCCTAGTGCTACTACTACCCAACTCACAGATGGCTTCCTGTGCCCAGTTGTTTTTCCTTGTTCATCTAACAAGGCCATACAGAGCCTAATCCCTGATGAGGACCACTCTGATTGTCAGACAATTCAATATTCTACCCACTTTGGTTTGAATGGTCGCCTTTTCTTTACAGAGCATGACAAAAACACAATGCTCCCCTAGGTCTTTATTTTGTGGCCAGATCCATGTCTACTGCTTTTGGGTTGAGTCTCCTTCTACCCATGAGGGAGTTTGTTTGGATGTTGATTTAGTCTGTTTTCTCTTGCTGTAGAGGAACACTCGGGTCTGTGGGAAGTGTGCCTGCCTTCTGGTCCTAGATGCTAGGAAGTCTTAGATCAAGCAGCTGCTTCTACTGAGGGCCTGCTGCTGTTTTCTAGCATCCATGGTGAATTAGGAAGAGAGTGCAAGGCCTGAGGGGAGAGGAGAGAAAGCCCAGAAAAGCAACTCACTTTTAAAGCACCATTCTTGCAATAACTGACCTCTTCCTGCCTGGAAGCCAGTATCTCTTCATTAGAGACTCTTTCCTGAGATGCGAATGCTTCCCACTACACATCTCAGCATTGGCATGGCTAGTAGGTTGCTGCTATCCAGTTTGTTCTTCTGTAGCTTTCTGGAGTAGCTTAGATGAGCCTGCTTTCCCTAAGAGCATTCCAACTGGGTACCATCTTCCCGCAAGGAGCTCTTTCCATTAATTAGAACAGTCCAGCCAGAATGGGCTATTGCAGATTTCCTCTATCTTCTGGGTCCAAACCCAGCACCTGCCTCATTTTTCCACCTTTCTCCCTATTTCTGCCTGAAATACAGCTATAACATTAAAGTTACTTGTCAAGCAGACAGGGCAAGTCTCAAGTTTACTGGAAGATCCCGATCGAATGAGCTCTAATTTAGTACCTTTTGTAAAAATTCTCAATGATCACCTGGATGAATAGTCCTCTAGAATCCCATCATTATGATTTCATACTTTCAAAAATACTTACACATGAGCCTAATGACAGTTTCCCCAGCATGAGAGATGAATAAGTCTGCCATGGAGATTTCTATTGAGATCGACTTTGTAGTCTTATCACTCACTTTGAAAAGTGAGCTTTGAGCTCTACATGAAAAAAAAGAATTAGTGACTTGCTAACTGTTGGAGGCACAGATGCTAATTACAAGTTTCTTTATAGCTTTCTGCTCTTCAAATATATGTTTACAAGTATCATATAGTTATAAGCAAAACCTTCAGAAATAGATTTCAATTTTAAATTCTGAAGAAATGTGACTGGAAGTAACTAGCCACTGAATTCAGGAAGCCTAAGCTACTGGTAAATGGCCAGAAAGTGTGCGATACCTTAGGCTCTTTTAGCTTTTATGGAGGCCAACATTTGGTTTACTCTGTGCTCCCTTTCTTTGTGACTCATAGAATCCTTATTCTTCTAAGGTTTCTTAGGAGCAGTCGTGGTCATCCTGCTTGTTATTAGTATGACAATGTTTGGGTCAAAACCAGGATCTGAAATCTGAAAGTCAACTTATATTGTTCCTTTTAATGAAGGGATGGTCTGCCTTGCGCCACCTCCTTCAGCCACTATTGCAGTAGTCTCTCAGTCTTTGAAGAGATGAGAACTGCTGAATACCTGCTATGATGTATAAACAAGCACAGTATGTCATAACAAACACACATTGAGCTACAGGGGTATGTGTATGTGTATGTGTTATGTGTGTTTGTGTGTCTGCTTGAGTAGGTACTTGGGATTTGTGTGTTTAGTGTGTATATGTACATGTGCATGTGCAGGTGTATTTTGCTTGTGTGTGTGTGTGTGTGTGTGTGTGTGTGCATGTATTTGCACTAGATTTTGTGTGTTTGATGTCTGTCCATAGGTGTTTTGTGCACTTTGTGTGTATGCGTCTGTGCATGTGTATTTTGTGTGCTTTTTATGTTTGGGGTGTGTGTGTGTGTGTGTGTATAGACAGTTCCTCTGTCTCTCTAGCCTCCAGTATTTTCTTTCTGCTAGGTCATACCCATTCTGAATTGAAAAGGGTAACGTTTTAGAATTAACAGGCACCAAGAATCTAGTGTTCTGGTTGCACTGAGGTAAGAGAGGGAACTATCAAGATAGATTTGCCTTTCATTTCTTCCTCCTTTTATGCACCACTTAAAAACTTACATATCCTGAAAGAATCATTTGGTCTTTTTATTAGTTAGCTAAAGTAATGTATGCTGAGCCACCATGGGACTCAGGGACCACCCAACTTAGAAGAATTGCCACCTGACAGCCTAAAGTTGGGCAGGCTTCCATGAGAGTTTCACAAAATTCTAGACAGGTTTGAATATTATCCTAGCATTAGGCTCTTTAAAAAATGAATCTCCTAAGAGATTTGACAGTTAATGAGTATTCTTTCTTGCATTTATAGTCCATCTAAGCAAGATGGTGTTTTTGATAAGTATCAGAACTACTTAGCCACCACCTGGTGGGGGAGGTTGTCATTGATGCTACCATTACTGAGAACCTTCTGGAAATGCATCTCCTGGAAATGTCTTGGAGCTGCTTTAAAAACCCAGCCTTCAAAGTTTTTGACATGTATATGCTATAATTTTATCACACTCATCTAATTCATGAGACTTTAATCCAAATGGCTGTTTACAAAAATAAAATCTATGCTTGGAAAGAGATTTTATGCTCATTGGAGTTATTAAAAAAACACCATTAACTAACTTTACTTGAGGATTTATTCTCTGCCAACTCTGCAAAGGGCTCTATAGCTATGAACACATTTAATCTTGATAATGAGGTAAGTATCATTATAATCTCCATTCTACAGATAGAAACACTGAAGCCAAAGTCTCATAATAATAATTTGTAGCCATTTTTCATTCTTCCTCAGGGTGTCTATAGAAACTAATTTTATTTGGAAGGAAAGCATCCCTTTAGAAAGATCGGTGGAGTCAAACCGTCCTGTGCTCAGGGCTTAGAATTTAGCATTTGTCTCCACATTTATTCATTTGTCAATGGGGAGCAGTATATATCTTTAAAAGTTGGACTGCATAATTATTCTTTCTCAATTACAAGCATAACAGAACATTTAATTAATAGCAGTGGTGTTTATTGCTAGTATAATGGTGATAAAATAATGGTGGGGGAGACTTAGATATTCCAGAATAAACTCAGATATGGACAGAGTAATAAAAACATTCTCAATCAAAACTGGAGACAGACCTCAGGAAGCTGTTATGAAAAGAAAAAGAAGTCACTGTGGGTTTTCATGCTGTGCTGCTATTGAGGAAATATAAAAAGTCCAAGAACTTTTTGAGACACCCCCCCTCCATTGCCTGCAGTCTCGTTCCCCTTCTGTGAACTATGACCTGGCTTCAGTGATGAATGGAGTCAGGTAATGGTGAGACAGGTGATGGTGACAGGGGGTGACATCCGAGGCAGCTTATAAAATTCCAGCAGCTGATTTAGTTATATGATTTTTTTGCTGGTCACTAAGGAGGCTTTGGCCAGCATGTGAAACTCAATGATACTAAGATTACCATATGCATAGACTATCTGAGATTCCAGTAGAAAAATGAAGACTTAGAGCCCAACATCCATACTCAGCTGTTGCATTTTTGAACCAGGAAGCCTTGGCAGGGATCTCAGGTTCAGACTTCTAACCTCATATAAAACCCTGATGAGACCTACTTGCTTGAACCCAGACAATGGCCAGGTCACATAGAAAATCAAAGACTGTCTGCTCTGGGCTTCTGCTGGGGACACTTGACTTCATACTTAGCAACAAATGACTGGGAACGGGCATATTGTAGGAAGAAATGGCACAATGTCTGTGTATATAATGTCTTGCTTTTTTTCTATGGAGTTCATCTTCTTCTGACTAATGACAAGGTGTCCTGAAAGGTAAGGTTACAAGGGAGCCTTTGTAACCTCCAGAGTTTGATCAAGTCTTATCATCATTTTCCTTCTGAATCTCAGGCACTTTTGCTGAGCCCCACATTTTTATCAGAGTTCATATAACCATCATAATCACAAATCACTGAAGCTGGTCCCGAGAATTAGCTCACTGCCATGTCTGCTGTTGTTCACAAATTATGTAAAAATGAAGGCAATTGTTTGGAGAAGCTCACCTTGAAAAACTCTTCAGTTTTCTCGCCCATGTGTTAACATTCTTACTTCTTCATAAAGGCCCCCTTAGTCTCAGTGACCCAGGCTGAGGCTCTTCAGGGAAGAAGACAGAGGATCTTCAGGCAGAAGCCTGAAGCCACCATCCCTGTCATTGCCTATCAATCAGAAGTTAGACCTGGAGAAGCTTGGAGATTTCTGTTGCTTCGTAGCCAGAGGAAATCAGAGGTCACTGGGGAATTTGGAGCACTAGGGCCAGCGATGGAAACTTTCTCCCTGCTCTTGCAGCCAGTCCCAGGCCTTGGCTCCAAGCAAATTAACTGAACCATTTCAACAGGCTGGAATTCTGTCGGCAACTCAACCATCCCCTTGTTTACTGTTGAAATAATTACTACTTTGCCATAATATTAGCTCTGAGCCGTGACTCCATTACCATTATCGCCGGAATATTACCCATTTATTATCTCCCAGCAACCCTGGAAGATGAATACTGGGCTTCAGAGACCAATTGTTTTACAGCAGACGGGATCTTGGTGGGCATTGTTTAATGAGGGAAACTACATGGCGGCCAGCATTAATTTGGCTGCAGCAGACTGCACTACCTCACTGCTAACCTGCAAACCTCCCAATCTTTTCCATTCACAAAATGAGTTGCAGCTGAACCTTCAAATGAGGGAAGATGAAAGGTGTCTTTGGGAAGAGCCTGAAGCTTGGGGATGGGTAAAGGAAAGGCTGAGGGAGAGAGAGTGTACCAATGAGTATCTGCAAGAGATAAATGGATAGTTCGCAGGAAGCAGGAATGGAGAATGACTTTCTTCTATTCTTGGGACCCAAAACTCTGGGGAAGACGCAAAGGTTATTTATGTGAAGGTTCAGTTGTAACTCATGTGCCTCCCTTCTGCAGACTGGAGCACTCTCAGCTTTTCTGTCTGTCCTCTTTCTACCACATGCAGGTAAGGAAAGGCAAGGGACAGGTAAGCAATGTGATTACCTTTGGGAAGAAAAGGTAACAGAGTATCGAGAAAGGCAAAACAATCCCCATTTGCAGAGTACACCGGAGCCTGAATATTAGATCTGAGCTCATTGCTTCAGGAAACCGTGGCTAGACACACACCTGGAAACCAAATGAAAGATGAAAGGACTTTCTGCAGAAAGCATCCCTTAGCACGTCCATCCTGCTCTTCAAGCTTTAATGTGCATGCAAATTACCCAGCTTTTGCTCACCTGGATGTTGTGAAATCGTGCCTTCGAATTAAGCATGTCTTGGATGGGATGTTTGAGTTTCCGGCCATCTCCAGGGAGAGACTATCACTGTACGTCCACAGACCATGTTTGTCTCACTCCCTGAGCAGGCAGGAAACTGCCTACTTTAACAATGTTGCCTTTTTAATATTGCCTGCATTGGCGTATTCAAGAGCGTGCTCAGAGAAGAATGAGTATCAAAGTGGCACCCTGGTGCCCATTTCTAACCAAGAGGAATAGGTTGTGTTTGTTCCATGCCATGTGGATGCTAGAATGAATGACATAGGCAAATTTCCTAGACAGACTGTCTCTATGTCATGAGAGAGCATAGGTATGTTGTAATTTGGTGCTTTGCATTTTCTTTTATGAGAAGCCCCCAAAGAAACTGTGTTTCTATTATGAATCAAGAACGATCCAGAAGGGCTTGACTACAACTTTGGACGGGTGGAAGGAAGGCAATCTAATCTTCTATAAAGAGCATTCTAGTTTCTTCTACTCACAAGTTTTTCCAGCCCCATATTTTTCTCTTTTGCCAGCTTTCTCTCTAGATAGTCCAAATAATCTGAGATTCAAGAAATCTTCTGATATAGCCCGCCATAAGCTCGAGATGAACGTAACTATTACCTGGAAAACGTCAGGCTTCCTCCTTAAAAGCCAAGTAGCAAGAATTTGTCTCAGTTTCCCCTTTAGTTGATTTTCCCAAACACCACCACCGTGTTTTAGAGAGATAATAGATTGGTGGGAAAAGAGTCTTTATGATGTAATAGAGGATTCCAGGGTTAGCAGGAACTGGCAGCCAGTGCAAGTGACTTTCACTGCACATTGCCTCTAACAAAGCCTTCCATCGTCTGTACCTTGAAACCAGTCTTAGAGCATATGTACGGAATATATGGTCTATCTTTTATTCATTATAGAGCTGGAATAATAATGATTTCCCTTTTTAAATTTAATCATGATTTTAAACAGGACAGAACTATCTTAAATTCATAGTATCTACCAAACTTCTATATATGTAATCTATTATGTATCATATATGTATCTATATATGTATGGATATGTATATCATATATATATATATATGATTGTAACCATAATTAACTTGTTCATCCACCCACAAACATTTCTTTAACACCTACTAAGTTCAAGTGAAGCTAAAGAAGTGGATAGAAGGTGACAATGTATAGCACATGGTCCCTAACCTTGGGGATTTCATAAGTTAATAGAAGAAGGGAGCATGTATATCTCTTGGTGTATTATAGTTCTCTTTCTCTCTAGTCATAAAGGTTATTTTTTACTACTTTCCTTAAATGATCAACAAAGGAGAGAGTAGAGTCAAGCAAAAAGCTGGCGGTATCAACTGGATCTAATTTTGAAGTGATTATAAAAGTCTTCTTGGGAGATCTCCAATACAATCGCATGCCGGGCTCTTTGAGTTCCTGCTGTCAGAGCTAAGAAATACCAATGTGACTATTCCAACTCAATAATGGTTTTATGCACTTCAGAAAGTAGAGTTTTGTTCTCTACATAGAGGAATCCCTACATCTAGCTTCCTGGAGAAGCTATCCGCAGATCCTGCATTGTGGGGAGAAAAACATTATTTTGAAGAAGACTTGCCCCTGGATGTGTTCAAGCAACCCTAAGGAAGGGATCACACTGAAGGAAATCTGTTCAACGTAACTTGAGCAACACTGAGAGCTATGGGTAGAAGGCATAGGAGACAATAAAGAGGTGAACCAGAAGCAGAAGTCCAGGGATCAGAGAATCAAATGTGTTTCTGTCAGTGCCTTAAGAGATTTGCCATCTGGAACTGGAGCGGTAGCTAAGCAATGAATAGCATCTGTAGTTCTACAGAGGACCTAGGTTTAGTTTCCAGCACACACAGAATAATTGACGGCTCTCCATTACTACAGATCCAGAACATTCGATGCCCTCTTCTGGACTTGGTGGGCACAGAATACACAAAAGGACCAGACAGAAATTCAGGCAAATAGTCCATGTGCATAAAAACAAAATCATTAGAAACAAAGATACTGAGCAGGAAGGGAGGGAGGGAAGGAGAGAGGGAGAGAGGGAGAGAGGGAGGGAGGGAGGGAGGGAGGGAGAAAAAAGAAATTAGTTTTACAGAAACTCCAAACAAAACATAATATATGCATATTTCTACTTAGGTTCCTTTAAACTTATATATAATATGTTCCCCTTTTGGCATTCAAATAGTTGGTTACCAACCACATGACTATTGTTCTGGTGCCAATAAACCATTTTCATGGAATAGTAGCACGTGTTGGGTGAAGGGTAATAAGATTAGATATAATAATACGTAGTCCCCTCCCCTCTTAGCAATACAATTCTGTGATGTCAAGTTTCATAAGCCAAATTAACTAATGGGATATTTTCATCATTCGGCAGTAGCAAACAATCAGAATTACACAAAGATATGAGCGCAAATGCCTCTCCTTTTTAGGTAATTGGCTGTGTCCAGACATCCTCATCTCTTCCAAAGATAGACACATGTATCTCTGTAAATGAAGCTTGGATGATGAGTCATTTCCAACTCCCAATATCTTTCATAGTGATGGCAGCCTTTGACGCCTTCCTTAAGAGCCATCATGAAGATGCACACTTACTTTGCATATGTTTTGCATAAGCCGTGTATACATCAGTGTGCTTGGATGCACGGCTACTAACCACTCCTTGCACCTTGATTTCTAACACATTCATCAAACCCAATTGCCCATACACAGTACAATCCATTGATAGTATGCAGCATTCGGAAAGAAAAATGTAAACTAGCCTTTGTTGTGATGTGCACTCTCTCTCTTTCTTTCCCTTTGTGTGTGTGTGTGTGTGTGTGTGTGTGTGTGTGTGTGTGTGTTGTCTCTCTCCTTAGAGGCAAATTGCAGTGGGTAAAATCTGTATTATGTTATCAAATGCCATCGCGGAGCCTTCGCACAGATGCACCGTGGAGCTGCACAATAGATTGTCGTAGTTTGATGCCATCTCCTTGGTTACTTTTATCGTGTTTGTTTGTCTCACAGCTAAACAGCAGAATTCAAGCCCATCAGCAGGTGTCTATGTCCTTAGCCCCAAATCAACCATTTGTCTTCTTCCTGTATTTTTCAAGTGGAGCCTCCCTTCCTGCATTATTATCCTCCTGCAAGCTCTCCTGAAGGAAACTGCATCTGAACAATTAAAGGACATAGAACAAAATGACTGGGGTCTCTCTCTCTCTGGCTTCTCGGGAAATAAAAGATGGTCCTTAGTAAATTCTCCAGAGGGCTCTGCTTAGCACAAAGATGAGCAGAGTACAAGTGGAGAAAGGCAGTACCAGCAACGAACACGATATCATTTGTGCATCTCACGTGCCTCTCTATCCGCCATCCTTGTTATGGGGAGAGCCGAGAAGTCCCCTTCCCCTCTCCTTTTCCTCAGATGCTGGCTCCTCCTGTGCCTGTCTGACTGTGGCCTTTGGCCTGAGTATTCACTCGGTTTTAAAGTAAAGTAGGAGCGGCTACGAAATCTGTGAGATGCTTGGGATGACTCCACAAATTAAAACCTTTTATCAGCCTCTAATAGCTGCGCAAACTAATTATACTTTGGCCAAACTTTGCCAATGACTCCCTTGAGGTATTATTATAGAATTTTGAGCTTGAAAATGCGTCCCCATTCTGTCAACATCAGGTTGTTTCAGCTACAGGGAATGAGGCTCCAGCTCCTATTAGCTTCCATGGTGTGCTTTGCATAAACGGGGACATTTTACACATGGGTTGCAGGTACAGTAGCTGAGGGAACACCTCATACATAGGGTGATTTTCAGCACTGGGACTGCACAGAGAGGCTGTTTACAGAAAGAAAAGAAAAATGGCTGTGCCCTGAAATTTTTAGAAGCAGCTACAGGGCTCCTTTCCAATGGGTGAAGCAGTTCATTTGGTATCTACTTGTAGCAGCTTCTAATTTGGATGGACACCTAACTTTTCTTCCCTGTGCTCCCATTTCTTCATATGTGGAAGGAGAGAACTTACGATAAAAGAAAATAGTTCTCATAGAGCTTGACTAGAAGCCATTAGATCCTGGATTGTCAGAGAATTTGTGTTCACACACAATGAAGATTAAAAGCCAAGTGGTTCAAAACGGATGAATTTGTCAGTAAAAAACATTTATCCAACACGTACAGTAGGTGACATCTTTAGAGGTATGTGATGGCTGTCATTATTCCATGTGCCAATGAGTGCTTCTTGATATTGTGTAGCTGGTCTGAAGAGTCAAATCACTCCTCGGCAACCCCCTTCCCTTAAGCATGTGATTCCTTGAAATTATCTCCAAGAAGAATCAAGGTATGGCGCATCCCATGGCCCTAGGCTACCATTGTATCCGGGACTAGAAAATGAGGTAGGATTAAGCAAGCTGCTTAATTCCAAGGGCCGGGTGTGAGACCTTTATCATGACTGTTTGGATGCCATAGAGGTACCTAGGAAAACTGAATGGTGTAGGCCAATCATTCCCCTGGCCTGAATGTAAATGAATACATGGTAAGCAAGAGCTCTCAGAAGCTGTGGCCAGTACAGAGGCACAGTATTTGCAGGAAATGCTATGTTAGTACAGCACTCTGAGACAATGAGAAAATTATATTATGGTAGATGCATAGGCCAGTGATGCAAAGCCTTATGTTTATTATGAAGTGCCATACATTGTGTGCTAAAAAGATCACTTTTTATTTATATGAGCATCACCACCAACATTTAAGTGATGGCTTGCCTTATGGCTGCGGGGTCACTAGGTGATGCAAATTCTCAACTACATCAAAGGATCTCATCCTCTTAGGGCAGTGTGTTGATCGCCACCCAGAACTGACCATCTACCCTACTCTGTGCCTAGTCCTGAGCCGCTGATGGAAGGAAGAAACCGAGATGTCAGAGGAATGGGGTTTGCTCTTCTCAGTAGTCAGAGGAAAGTTAGTCATTAGCTTAACTATACATATACCTCTTAGTCCTGCCCATTGCCCTTGTAGGACCACAGCAGAGGCAGGTACACAGCCAGGGTTCAGGTCCTTATTTCAGCAAAGGATCTCCTGGTTCTTTTTTTTTTTTTTTTTTTTTTTGTCTCTGCCATCTGCCAGCCCATCTCGTGCACTCCCATGATAGGCTAAGCAGATTCTTGACTTCTTTCCAGTTGTCACTAATTACACTGCAGATCTGTAAATCATGCCAGGCCTGCGCTGACAGGGAGGGGGATTGGTCCTCTGCCTTGCTGAGCTCAGGGCTCCTGGGCATACCCACAGCAAGCATCCCCAAGGTAGATGCTGAGGGCAAAGGGATGCTGAGTCACGTGGTGACCCAGGCCCTGCATGTGTATGCATAGCCTAGTCCCAGGTCTCAGGCAGTATAAACCCTGTCTGGAAGAATTTAGTTGTTCTGCTTCTGCCTGTGGGCTTTTATTGCTGTTTGGATAGCTGGAAGGCAGAGCAGGGCGGGTTTCACCTGGGAGATGTTGTTACTATTGCTTCCGGTAGTTTGACGAAGATGGAACCGTATACCTCCAATGTAGTCAAATAATAAAAGAGATTAATTATTTCTAAGACAGGGTATGCAAATCTGTGTGTTAAAGTGTACCATGGGTGATTTAGATAAGAGTATCTTCACTTAAAGAATTTCTTGATACTTGATACTTGATTGTGGGTTTCAGCTCCTCAATGATCAGTTCCAGTTTCTGCACCGAGAAGTGGCTTTCTCTTTTCCCTTATCTCTTTCTCTTTTTAACTTTGCTGTTTTGGTGAGGATACACGGTCCTTTGATTAGAACCGTGCTATCCTATGTGTGCATGAAAGTCACGTGTACAGTCTGGGTGAATAGATCCCTAGCTGGCACTTGGAGAAAGCGGGTGCCCACTTGGAGTTCTGCAACCAGAGTGTCATGGGCTGAGGGGTTGCCCCCGGTAGCCCTAGCCACAAGTCTCCTAGCCAAGCTCGCTCACTGCGCAGATTGCTGGCTAATGGGGTGGAGCTAGCTGAAGTGCCTCCTATTAATGGAGCAGAATATAAACAGAATAAAGGCTTCATTTCGCAGGCTGTGGTTTCATTATTAATATACTTTCCAGTTCACAGGTTGTACGTTTGTGCCCATGTTTTCTCAGCTGGTGTAATCTGTGGCTCAGGGTGAGAACAGTCATAAAATTTTCATTTCCAGTTGAATGTGCATCCAATTCGCCGTGAAATGTTCTATCTGTCGTGAATATTAAGTGCACTGAAGCAATGGCTGCTGGATTAGGTAAAGAAGCTCACGGCCCCTCCCAGACCTGGCAGGGCCCAGGCATGTTCTGGAGCATGGGTGAGGATGTTTATGGAGAAACAGTAGTCTGCGGCCATGTCCAGGAGCTAGGCAGAAGGAGAGAAGGAGAGGAAGTATGTTCCAAAGGGTGCAGAACTGACAAGAATACCAGTGCAGAGAGCACTTTGGGCCAGAAGAGGAAAACAACTAGATACTCAAGTACAGAGATGCAGAATGCCTGAATATAGGTGAAGAGGGAGGCAGTTGCCTAGGTGAGAGCCAGCCCAGGAGGGCGCATAGTTGTCAGCATGAGAGAAAGCAGGCAGAATACTCTATGCACAGGGCCTTTTTAGTCACATCAATAGCATTGGGAGGTGAACAGAGTGCTGTTGGTCACAGACAGACTGTGAGCAGCCACGGCTGAGAGAGCTTCTATGGGATGTCCTCCAGGCCTCCTGCAGGGCTAGAGTGGCATGGGGACTCTGTCCAAAGAACAAATGCGGTTTGCTGTAGCTGGCCACCCATGGGCATTCACCTGCCAGCGCCAACTCACTGTCTGCACTCAGCAGGACATGAGCTCTGCTCAGTAACTCCTTGATCTCTTCTGTCTTAGAATTTGTGAACCTTTGTCAGTCTCCCAGCTAAGACCCACTCAGTGCTCCCTGGAGGAGCTGAAGCAACAGAGGGAGAACTCTTGTGCTCAGTGGACCTTTTCTTCCTAAACTCTACCTTGGGTCCCGGTGCCCCCACTCCCTAAACTGGAAAAGTTTAATGTGAAATTTACCCCATGCTGGAGGGAAATAAGGCAAATAGGAAGAAGTGAAGCAAGAAGAAGTCAGCAGCCCAGACACCAACTTTGATTTCTTCGAGCCAAATTGCTAAGTCAGCCAGGTGGTCCCAGATGAACTTCCAACCCAGGCAGAAAATTTCCAGCCCCACGAATATGTACATGTGTGTATGTGTGCATCTGAATGCATGCCCACAGTGCCATCTATAAAGTTGAGCCTATATGTGGTCTTTGGCTGTTTGCACTGGGAGTTCATAACAGCTCAGTGATAGCCAACAGAATTTCCCATTTTTGATCAAGAGACACAGTACAGGAATAAGTTAAGAGGCTGCTCCAAGGTCACAAGCTGGAACCCTTGGTGGAAGCAGAACAGAAATCCCCTATTCTGAATTGGAGGCTTGTGCCCCATACACAGCTGTTAATATACAACTTCATATTTGTGGTTTCTGACTGTTTGGCTTTGGGCACTACTAAGAGACTTTTGTAAGTCTGAATTATACACCTGCTTAGGAGAGGGAATAGTGGGGAGAGAAGGTTCAAATGAGCTGGATCTAGACAGCAAGGTGGTCAAAGATTCACAACTTATCATGATCCTCTCTGAGCACAGGTAGTTCTGCTCCGAAGGGATAGCTTATCTGCTGTTCACTTCATCTTTCCTCATGCCTTTTTCATTTCTGCTTACTTGAAGCACCAAAAGGTTCTTGCAGACCAGCCCACCTGGCTCACAGCGTACCCAGGAGCCCCTGCATTTGCCCTGATGCCCTACATAGCCCAAACTTCATTTTCAAAAGGCCCCCAGGAAGATTCCATGCATTCATGCTCCCCCACAAGCCCTTTCCTCTGCTGAGAGAGCGCTCCATCTGTATTTGTTATGTCTCCATTTCTCTGATTATAACTATGACCAGAACATCTCATAAAAGAAAGCATTTAACTGGGCGTTCAGTTCCAGTGGACAAAAGGCCATGATGGCAGAGCCAAGACATGGTGGCAGGATCAGCTCAGAGATCACATCTCTAACTGTAAGCAGGACTCAGGGAAGGAATCCACAAGGAATGGGAGTTTTTTGAAACCTGAAATCCTGCCTCAGGTGACATACTTTCTCCAACAAGGCCATGCCTCGTAATAATTCCCCAATAACCACCAATGGGGGAGCAAGTATTCAAATAGCTGAGGCTTGTGGAGGGACATCTCATTCAAAACAAAACAGCAACTTTCCCCATGGCTCAAACCACAGGTTACTCATGAAGCCTTTACCCCTTCACTCATGCAATCGATTTTTCCCCCTAAGAATCTTTCCTAGAATCTATTTGCAGGTTCCAAAGCATGTGTCTTCCTCCTTAGTTTTCTGGAAACTCCACGTGGATACATGTCAGTCTTGCACACAGACACCAGACTAGACAAACGTGAATTCCAGTGCCCACACTGGCCACTCACCAGCTCTGAGAATCTCGTTGAAGCCTACAGCTCACCTTAGTCTTGCTTTGCTCATCTCTAAAATGGGATTGGTTACCTTAGAAGGAGTTGGTAAGAAGCCGAAGAAGAGAAGTAAGCAACAGAACGCTTAGTGCTTGGTAAACGCAGGCTCTCTTGTCTTCAGTAAGGGTCTCTTTTCTATAAGAACTGCTTATTGCCTGGATACATGAATCCTGATTGATGGAATGATTGTCAACTTGCAAGCTCCCATGAAGAGATTCTGGAGGTAAAGAAGGAAAGATGTGGGGAAGCAAATAGGGCAGTAGCAGTGGGGCTTCTGCGGTGTCCTAAATTCAAAAGTAAATTAAAACCTTTTAATTACAGATTTAGTAGTTCTGCCCTTTGCACATTCTTCCCACTGTTTCTCTCTAGATCTCTCATCCTCTTTGCTTTTTTTTTTAACCTTTTTTCATTCCTGTTTATTTGCCCTGTATATAAGTTCAGGCACACGTCCTCTCCAGTGCTTATGCGTGAGTTATTCTGTTGTCTCTGTTGTCAGTTTCCCAGGGATCAAGCATATGGTCATCAGGCTTGGCTGAAAGCGCCACTACCTGCTGAGCCATCTTACTGACCCTCCCTCTCTCTCTAATATTTGATTCTTCAATTTATTGGATGTGAAAATTCAGCAGACATTCGCCACCTCATTAAGCATTACCACCTGTGTTCTCTTAACCTTGAATTAAGAAATATTAACCCCTGGAAAACAGTTCCTTCTAGTGCTTAAACCTGGGAAGTCTCCAAGCTCCTTACCCTCTCTGCCCAGACTCTAGAGAAGGCAGAAGGTAGCATCCGATGGCCATGGCCCAAAGCATCTAAACACAGGAGGGAATGGAGCAATTCGGAGGAGGTTCTCTTAAAATTCACATGCGGTTGAATCTTCCTGTTTTACCCTGGGTCCTCGGAACTCCTGCCCTGAAGCTGCATTCAAAATAAATTCCACCAGTATCCCATTCTCAGGGAGAGATGGGAGAAAACGGCGGTGCATCCTTCTGCTGGCTTGTCACTGTAGAGTTGAGATAATAATAGTCTTTTTCTGATCCCCTGAACTTTCCCATCTGCTTCATAAAACAATGGCAATTTTTCCCTTGCTCTGTCTTCCTCTCTCTCTTTTATTTTTATCCTCCTACACTATAATTTAAAACTGTGGCAGTGCTATAGCCCTTGAGGTTTTTTTTTTTCCTTTCTTTCCCCTTGCTTTAATACATGACTGTTATTTAAAATGGCCTTTCATGTGAGCAGCAGGAGGCCGCCTGGGTAGACACTGCTTCTTGCTTTCAGCTGGGAGGGTAGGCCAGTCAGCTACTGTTCTAGCCAAGGATCCCTGTTCTCTTCTCAACTGCCCGGAAAATCACAAGTTTTATCTGCTTTTTCTTCCAAGGCGGTTGTGCAAAAGGAACTCAAGGAACCGAAGAACGGTAGATGCCCTTGCCCTTCAAATGACCAGCCTGTGAAGCAGATGGCCCCAGGGACTCCACCTGGTTCCAGGTTCCAATCAAGGAACTTCAGTTAAATACAGTAAATTCTGTGCAGAGTAAATGCTAAGGGATTGTCCACACTGTTAGCCATCAGCATGGAGACTTCCAGCTTGATTGTTGTTAGGCAGGCTTTCTCTTGGTAGCTCTTGTCAGTCACACACAGCATCCAGGGGTATCTATCTGTTTCAGCTGATGGCTGTACAAAGGAGAGAGTGATGGTTAGGCTCCTTCCCCAGGGGAATACCATCTATTTCAGGGAACAGAAGAGTTATTTTCCATACCTTCACATCCATGCCCAGACCTTCACAACCTTCTGAGTATGGTCAGCAACTACCTAGGGCTCTGTCTTTTGACCTCTCTACTGGAGATTTCTACATAGTCTCTGTCCATCAGTACAGCTCCATGTGTGCGCCTGTAGCTCCCAGAACACACTGGACGTATTTAGATTCTGTCCCCCCACTTTCTGTAAAGGTTCATTGGACTAGTTGGATATTCCCGATGGGCTACATGAAGGAACATAGCCATTCAAACTTTGGGGGCCACCCTGGGCTCAAGACTAGAAAACTATGCATGTTCATTGTGGAAGAGTGTGGGAGCTAGGTAGATAAAAGTGTCATTTGTGGAAGTAAGTGAACATGTAAGAGTGAGTATGGATGTTGGGTGTGAGTAGATGGGTATGATGTATATGTGGATGTTCCACATGAGAACACATTGCTTATATCAAATATAACTTTGATTGTGTCTTTTAATAAATATGTGAGGGGTATGTGTACGCACATCTCTCTCTCTCTCTCTCTCTCTCTCTCTCTCTCTCTCTCTCTCTGTGTGTGTGTGTGTGTGTGTTTGTGTGTGTGAAGTGCGCATGTATTCTCTTGCTAGTTGAAGAAATGGCTCCTGGGAAAATGGTTTCTGCTGGGATGAAATGATCCTGACGTTTATTTGACTCCTTCCAGAGTTGTTCCGAGGTTGTTCCTTGGTTGTGCTATCCCAAAAGGATTGGCAACAGGCAACATGTTTGGGGGAGCTATTTTCTCTTGTCAGGCTTTCTCTACAGCCTCTTTTGGAACTCTCCCCCCCTCTCTCTTCTTGTGAACATCTGAAATGGTCCCTGAAACCATGTAGACTCATGACATAAGAGAGAAGGTGCAGAGTTAAGTGTAGTGATTACCTCCTGAAAGTGACATGTAGCTTCACAGTGATGCAAGTGGAGGCTGCAGACATGGCCAGGCAGTGCTGTGACCAGAGTCTTCACTCTAGCCTGTCTCAATGGCAAGACAACACCACATTAAGGTACCATTCCTTATGTATTTATCACATTCCAAGGACCTCATGTCTCCCTGAGTCTTACCCTTTCCATCCGATATTGATTTCTTCTTCCAAGATTCTTACTGTGAGCATTCCTCTGCTGGACCTTGGTAGGTAGCGTGTTTTCTCCACTGTCAGAATGAAAATGTCATATGTACCCCGATTCTGAAAGACCCCTTTGATGGGTATAGAATGTTCAGTTCTAAGTTACCTCTTCTAGCTAAGTGGCCTCCTGGCTGTTTTCCCTGCTGTCAATGAGGCAGCTGTCAATGTGAAGTTGGCTTTCATTAAAGTTATCTGCACACGCACAGCTCACTCCCCTTGTCACTTTTCTGATTGTTTTTCCTCTGGTTTTTGGATTTTTGAATGTGTACTGTGCTATGCTTAGTTATACACACCTTTGCTGGTTTTCATTTTGTTTCACATTTGTTGGTGTTTCTTGAATCTCTACGTTGATGTATTTTATAGGTTCTGAAACTTCTGAGCCTTGATCACTTGTGATATGGCCTCCTGATTCTTTATCCCTGTCCCGTTTGAGCCTGCTTTCTAAGTGTGGGACAGACTTGCCATTCCCAGGCCTCTTACCCACATGCGTCGGCATCCTCCATCTCTGTGTGGCTGTATCCCGCTTGATGCTTGTCTTGCTCAGCTCACAGCGGGTGTCTAGAACTGAGTTACCATCCGTTAAACCTATCCACTGACTTATGTTTTAATTGCATATTAATTTCATCAATGTGATGCATACTTATGCTGCTGTCTAATATTTTATTTAAATTTATTGTAAATATTTACTATTATTTGATATGTACTGGGCTCAGAGTGCCCCCAAGTCTGGCGAAAGCTCCTGCATGCAACATAATAACCCTAGTTGGTGTTCTGGAACCCATGTATTAAGGTAGATGGAGAAAACCAATTCTACATTGCTATTATATGACCCCTGCCTGTGAGCCCTGGGTAGCGCACAACAAATACTCACAGACAATAACAATAAATTTAAAAAAATAGTAACATGTGTGTACTGATTTCTAGTCATTCTATTTTCAGTGTTTCTGCCAACGTGCTAACCTTTGTATGTCTTTACATTAAGATTTTAATGTCTTTCCTTTGATTTCTTTAAAATAGTGGTAGTTGGTATCTGTTCTACCCCACATCTTCTTTAGAAGACATGTAGCTTGCTTTCCTTGGTCTTGGTATCATTTTTCTGTGACTACTCTTTATTTGAATTAATTTTTTTGCTTTGTGAAGATCATTGTATTAAAAAACAAAATTAGTTCGATGCCTCTGATGAAAGGACGAGCCTTCCTTTCAATCCCATTGTATTTGTTTCTGCAGGGTGACTGGAACAGTTGCTATTTAGAACCACTTGAAACTAAATTACACCTTTTCTCCTTCCCCTTACAGCCCAGGTCATCCAAACTATAAGACAATTTTTTGAACAGGATGTTCATCTCTGAGCGTCCTCTCATCTGGGGCTATAGCATCCTGGACTCTTCATTTATTATAAGAAGTTTTTCCTATTAGACATTCCACTTCAATGTGGTCTTGTGCTTTTTGATTCCTGTTCTCTTGGCCTGGGGGCTTGCTAAACAAGATGGAAAGTGTCTGACTCAGAGTGCCCTCAAGTCTGAGGCAAGTTGCTGTGTGTATTTCCTTCTGTAGCTTCTAGCATTTTCTGCACTCGGAAGGAAGCTCCTCTTTGGTGTTTTTCAGGGGGATGTAAATTGCATAGTTCATTTACTGTCAAATTGAGGTTACCTGAGTGACCCATATATCTTTTCAGGAAGTGACAAGAGATGCTCTCGTAAACCACAGATCACTTCACCTCTCTAGTCACAGGCTGGAACATCCTATGTGCTGTTGGCTGTACTTGAGGCAAAGAACAAGGCATTGACGGTTTAACAGATGGTATCGTTCTGTGTCTCAGTTTCTTTGGATGTGAAATGAGGTCAAAAGTCTGTACTGTCCACCGCACAGAGTCACTGTGAAACTCAAATAGAACCACCAATTCTCGGATTTTAACTGATTCAATAGTACATACAGAAATGTCAAAGTGGAGAACCAGCCCACATTTCCTTGGACTTTGCTGCTCTTCAGCACCAATGAGATAAAAAATGAACCATGCAGTCAGGTGGGGCAAGACGTTCTAGTGCCTCTGGCCCCACCTGTGAGAGCAGATTTCCAGCTGGAGACATGTACTGTGAAGAACTCACATTTTGTCTGACCTGTCTTGAACCAGTGTCACATGACCACTGTGAATCAGGAGGCTGATGTCTTCTAGATGGAGTGTCTGTAAAGCAGATTCCTCTTCGGAGTCTGAATTCTTCATCTAGAAACCCTAAGCCACCATGCTCTTCTTCCTTCCTAACCCTGACCCAGGGCTGCCTACTGGAGTCAGTTAAACTTAGACTGACTTCTTTTTTCTGATCTTTATTTTAACATTTATTTCCTGAAAGAAAAACAATTGGAAGTCTATCTAAAAATCAGCCCTTGGACTCATTTTCCTATGGGTACTTCTTGTTCTTTTCCTTTTAGTTATTTGTGACAGACAACAGACATCATACAACAAATATTGAACTTGATGAGTTAGCCTGCAGGCAAAAGCAGCAGCCAAATGCAGGGTTGAATGCAGAAACCTGGTTAGTCTACCTTGACATCTGAGGCTGAGATACATCTCTCCAGACAGTAGAGAGTTCTAGAAAATAAAAAAGATAGAAAGGGAGTAATATTGTGGTGAGTGAGGAGGAAGAAATAAAAGGTCAAGTATAGAGGATAGTTTCCTATCTAGGAAGAAGGTCGGAAGGAGCATGTGACCTTGGGTGTTATAAGTGACAGGAGATGGTCAGAAGGATATGAGGCTGAGGTGATTTTGTATGAGATTTTCTATTCAGAAGATTAAGAGAGTTCCCCCAGGGGTTGGGGATTTAGCTCAGTGGTAGAGCGCTTGCCTAGCAAGCACAAGGCCCTGGGTTTGGTCCTCAGCTCCGGGGGGGAAAAAAAGAGAGCAAGAGAGAGTTCCCCCAAGTTATGTTCATTTTAACAGCAACAGGATTGGTCAATAAACATATCCAGTCAAGGTACAAATACTATTGCCAAGCAACAATGAGTCTCCCAGGACAGTCCACACTTCAGATGAGCGATAATTATCTATGACGACTTGGCTGCACCATAAGTAGTTATCTCTTGGGAGGCAAGTTCCTCCTTTCCAGGGATGATAGGGATAAGGACTTCTGGTGAAACGACTGTGTAGGACCCGATCTGGACAATGATGGAATCATATATTGGCCAAACCTGCTTAATTATGGATACCTGTTACATCCTGCTACTGTTCTTCCTCTGTTTAAACAGAACACTCACATCAGAATCTCGAAGGTAGACTTGGGGTCATCAGTTAATCTAGCATCCTTCCTGTTGTGGTTGCATTAATTAAATTTCCTCATTTCTTTAGTTAGCATTTGGTACTGGTGGTCAAGCCTAGTTTTCTGGGGCTGCTAGAAGCAGAGTGTTTGCTTGCAAGTTAAGTAATAAAGCTGTTGTAGCTTTGGGACACTCCTTGGATCGATTATTTGTGGAAAAGAAGTCCTTACACAGATGCATACATGAGTGCTTTCACCCTTGATAAAATAAATGTCTTTTGTATACACTGTCATTTCTGAAGTTGTGTTCAGAGAAGCAATGATAATTTTGAGGAGAAAAGATACTCCTATAGGGAGAAAGATTCAGGTTTGCCAATATGTTTAGGAAAGCACGTGTGTTCCATGCTATTTCATTATCTACGACACATACAATGTATGCAGGATTCTAAATTGTCCAGCATGTCATGTCCCAAATCCAGAGTTTTCTCCAACATTTTGACAAAGTCTTCTTTTCTTAGAATACTGACCACAAAGATATCTTGCAGGACACTAACAGTTTGAGGAAAATATTCTTTCTATATCACATGGCTCTGTCTTATTTCTGCTATTCAGAGAATTTCTATATAATATATTTTCACAGCAGTGCCCAAGAGCAAAACTCTCTTCCTAGGACACATCCCCAGGGTTTAGCAGCTGACTCTATCTGCTGATGATAATGACTGTGGTTTACCTAGGGCTGTTGAATCTCTTGTGTGTTTTTCCCATGAGCTACCTCTGATTCTCCTGATGATCCTAGGGGATAGATATAACATTCTTCTCAGACTTCAACAAGAAGATGAAGTCATTCTTATTAAAACATCAGCCTGAGACATGCAGCCACACCAGGACTGAGGCACAGTCTGTTGAACATAGTGTTTATGTCTACCATAGAACATTTATTAAACAGGGTCTCTGCACAAAGTGAAAACTAGGTTGAAAAGCGAATAAATTGTAACACACACACACACACAAACACACACACACAATTTAATTTATTCTTTTTTAGCTCCACAGATAACTTTAAAAATCATCAAGTTCATATTTTTTCTTTTATCGCATTTGCAAATAACATACACGAGACCTTGAGGAAGGGAAATGACTTCCTCATGATCCTGTGGCCAGCTGGTTTCTGAGTTTATACCTTCACCCATTTCCCGGGCTCTCATAAAGAACTGATTTCATGCATGATAAAACGATGTGGCTACATTATAGTCAGTCAAATCTTCAGACTTGGCTTTAGTCATGTTTCTTAGTCTCATGACTCAATAAACCTGAACCTCTTCTCTTCCAAGAGACTGGCTGTCACCAAGGTGTTAGCCTAATAGGTAGAAGATTCAGCTGTACACACAGGGGTTCATGGAAAATGAGGCCTGCCTTCCTGTCTGCTGAAAACCTAGCAAAATAATTAGAAATAGGAGGGTGCAAGTCGAGTTAGCACGCCAGATTTCCAAAATTTGTTCAAATGCAGAATCTGGAGAAGCAATACAGGCATTGAAAGCTTGACTGCAAATTTAGGGCAAGGAGAAGCTGGAAGATATCTCCCTGCATTGGGCCCAGGATCCTTTGCCTTCCAGACTCCTGCCTTCAGCCCACCATCTCCTCGACTGGAACCCTTAACTCAGTCTGGCAGCCAGGCTGTACTAGCTCCCAGCCTCTGTGACAGACTGTGCTCAACTCAGCCCCAGCAAAACTGACAGTCTCATCAGCCCCGCCCCTTCACAAGGAGGATCACATCTTTTCCACCTCCCTGCACCTCTTGCTTGCTTTTTAAAAAAAATTGTTGTAAATTGACAATTTGTAATTGTATGAATTTATAGGGTACAAAATGATGTTATGATTTATGAATACAATGTGGAATAATTAAATCAAGCTAGTTAGCATATCCATCACTTTATATACTTAACATTTTTTTTGTTATGAGATTGTTTGAAATTTACTCTTAGGAATTTTGAAATGTACAATACTCTATTATTAACTGTATTCATCATGCTGTGTAATAGAACTCAGAATTAAGGAAAACATTAACATATTCCTCCCCTCTTTTCCCAACTATCTTCTCACTCCTCTTTTCAATGTCTTTAAATGCCTAACTCCTCTCCACTGCTATGAATTCAGTCCTTTAGGATAGCACACATAAGTGAAAGCACATGGTATTTGTTCTTCTCTGCCTGGCTTATGTGGCTTAGCATATTGCTCTGCAGTTTCCTCTGTCAGAAATAACAGAATTTCATTCATTTTCAAGTCTGAATATTGTTTCATTGTGTATATATGCCACAATCTTTATTGTCTCATCTTTTCAACAACACTGGATTACCCATAATGTGGCTATTGTGTATGGCCCGGAAATGACCATCCCATTACATGAGAAAAGTTATTTGACAAAAGCTGACATCATTGAATGAACAAAAAGTCCCAACTAATTATGTATATGGGATATGTAAAGCATAATATCACAATAGATAGGAAATCTGAGGATAACATTATTTTCACTGGACAAAATTCAAAATATTTCCTCTGAGATCAAGAGAACAGGGCAGGGAATACGTTGAAGTTGCAGAATAAAACCTCAATACACAAAATATGTAGCAATTGGCTATGCAAAACCAGAACCAGGAGATTAATTTGATTTATGATGGCCAAAAAGAATGAACTGCTTAGAAATAAAATTAACAAGGAGGTAAAAGACCCATGTATTGGAAGTTGTACGATGTTAAGAAAAGGTGCTGAAGAAGATACAAATAGATGTCTATGGATTAGAAAGAATAATATTTAGACTTTTAAATATTCCACTTTGTTTTATAGAAATAGGAGTATATAAATTCACAAAGAATAACAACATAAAAATGCAAATATCTATGTCACTTATGAAATAAAAGAGCAAGTTGAAAAGCATTTTACACCCTTATCTCCAGCTATATGAGAAATGGATTAAATTAGTCTGATACCTTTAAAAAGTGTACACATAAACAAATGGAACAGAATAAGGAGCTCAAGAAGGAAACATGACCATGGTATTGTGGTAAAGGTTAATTGTCAACCAGAATCCAGAATCGCCTGAAAGGTCAGCAACTGGTGGATTATCAGATGGTATTCATTGAGGTAGGATGGAAAAGTTGCCCACTGTGGGTAGTGCCATTCCGTAGGTAGGAATTCGGAGCTGTATAAAATGGAAAAAGCAAGATGCCCACTGCTTCTTTTATTCACATTTATTTTTAATTATATGTATGTTTGGCAGTATATGTAGGGTTATGTGAGTGTTAGGAATTGATTTGGAATCCCCTGCAAAAATCTGTGCAAGCTCTTAAATGCTAACCCACCTGTAGAGTGCCCCCTGTGCTCCTTGACTGCAGACACATTGTGAGCAGGTTCTTGACTTTCATGGGACTCTATGCTAAAATAAAACTTTTCAGAATCTGAATTTTTCAGAACATCTTACCATAGTAAGAGGAAAAGAAACTAAGACAAATGCCAAGAATATACATTGAAATAAGCAGCCGTAAAATATTTTCTTCTAGATTCCATGACGTCACCTGCTATGGGTTAGTTGTTTAGGTTTCCAGTATCGGACATGGATTTTGTCCTGTTGAAAAGGCCTTGAGTGCAATTAGACTGCTACTGGTCATACCATGACATACCTGCTACTATTGCATCCTTGGGTATATCTTGCTGGCCATTGCTGCTGTTCAGAGGTGTTACAGTTGAGTATGACTGTTGATCGATTTTTCCCCCCTTGGCAGCTTTCATAGCACTTTCAGATTCTAAGGACGCTAGTCCTCAGGGAGGATGCTACAAGGTCAGTTCCACAGATTTTTGAGTTCTCACAGATTCCTATGTCTGAAGTGTGTAGCATCTTCAGCAATAAAAGTCTTACCTTCAAGTTCTGGGAAGCAACCAAGAGCAACAGCAAAAGCCTTTATTTTTCTGGAAGTGTCTTGGATTTCCCTCACTGACAAGTCAAAAGACACTTCTCATGCCTGGCACAGGTGTTTTGCTAGATGTTCTATGGCTTTTCGGGAGTGCATTATTACCCCAAGAGGTATAACTTCATTTAAAGTGTTCACATATGTAGTTTTAAGTAAATACAAAATATTTCCCCATGGCCTTTTCAATCATGTGAAATGTTCCTTATCCATCCTCCCTCCCTCTCCCTGTGAAAAAAAGAATAGTCTCTCTAGTCAATGGTGTTCGGAATAGTGCATTTTCATGTGCAAAGGAGTAATATTTTTTCATATTAGTCACCAAAGTCAACTCAGGGTGGATTAAAGACTTAAGCATAAGATCAGAGACTTTCAAACTATGAGAAGAAAAACATGGAGGTAATTACACAGTAATGTTCTAGGCGATGACTTTATGACATTTTAATGTGACCATGAAAGTGTAGGAAACAAAAGCAAAAGCAAAGAAATGGGCTGATATCAAAACAAAAAGTTTATGCACACCAACGGAAGCCATTAGCAGTGCAGAGACGCAGACTAAAGACTGGAAGAAGATATTTACAAATCATGTAGTTAGCATGGGATTAATAACTAAAATATATGTAGGGCATTAACTCAGGCAATTCAGTAGTTAAAACACAGAAGATAAAAACCCTCTGAAAACTTTCCCAAGAGCCTACCTAAGCACCTCTGCAAAAAAAGCATAGAAATGGCTACCAGATACACAGGAAAAAGAAAAGCTCATCAATACTAATCATTAGAGAAGTGGGAATCAAAACACCATGAGAGCTAATTGCTTACATGACAGAATGAATGTTGCTGCTATGAGAGGCCCATGTGGGAAGGATGAGGAGGAGGAGAAGCGAATGCATTGTGGGTAGGATGTAACTCACTACAGGCATGCACAACAATGTGGGGTTCCTCATAAAAATTAAAACCAGATTCATCTCATGATCCAGTAACCTCCCTCCTGGGTGTTTACCCAAAAGCTTTGAGGTGGTTCTGTTGAAATGTGAGCTCTCCCCTGGCTTTGTGTTTTACTTCCTTGCTCCTGTAGCTCCCCTTTCTCTCTTCCTCACTTGGTTGCTTATATCTGTCATTCTTTCCCGTCTTTGACTAAAATTAACACTCCTTTCCTCTTCACTTTCCAGTCTTTCTTAGACACCAGTCTTATGTTCCCCACAGCTCTTGAAACAAGGACTGCATATATGCATCCTTTTACCACCTAAGATAGTCTTCTTCTATTTCCCAGATCTGTAGGCTCTTCTAATTCTATCTTTCCTTTGACCATTCTGTTCTCATTTTCTTTGCCCTCTTTATATATTTTTCCACTTCTAACAGCCCCCTTATGTTTAATTTCCCTATGGTTTTTTGGGAAGCCTCTTTATCTCCTCTAACCCAGGTCAATGTTATTCTTAAGGTTGAGAAACAGAGCAACACATGTCCAAAGCAAATGGCATGGTTGGTGGCTCAGTGGAGTACAGAGCATTCTTTGTCCTGACTCTGGATGAGTTTCTTTTAGGGTTGGTATCTGGCTGCTTCGTATTAGATTCTCCAGGCACTGTGGACTTTGTGCACTAGGGTCTCATCTATGTATTGTAGGATGTTTCCCTGGACCCTTGTCTTAGTTCAACAGGTGCCATTCATACTCATTTTCTAAACTGGGATAACTAGAACCATGTCAATATTGTGACAAATACCACCTACAGGAAAATGTCACTCGGTGAGAACCAGTAACATAACCTTTAACCTCTCCTGGAACAAGAGGCTAAGCTGATGTTTCTGGTACTTGCTGAAAAGCAGGTGGTAGTGGTAAGAGGCTTGTCTTTAGTCTTTTATCCCCTATCTCTGCTCTTTTCTTCCCCATCCTTGTACTTTAGCTGTATCTCCTCTTCAGTTTTCTTTCTCACATAATAGCATGTTGCTCTTGAGTCTCAGACTGATTAAAAAAAAAAAGACTGATTAAGTCCTTTAAATGCTTCTTGCAGAAGTGGCTCTGACAGTGTTCCATCTGTACCCTCAAAAGGTCAAGGTGTCACTTGCCTGCTCCAGGAACTCAGCTTCTGGGTTCCCAGGTGGTTAATGTTTGTTTGATTAGCTGTAAAACAAAATCCGGAAAATGCCAAGAGGCAAATCTGGGTTCACCTTTCAGAAGGAAGTATACTGCCCAGTCGGGGAAGGGGGTGGTGAGAGCCACAGCTGTTCAATTCGCAACAGGTAAGCCAGCAAACAGACTGGGCTCCGCTGTGGCTTCTCTTCTTTGCCATCCCACCTGAGTCACCTTCAAGGTTCAGCTTCAGAGTCTTGGCTGGGAGACAGTTCAGTTGTCTTGGCTTCTCAGCAATGCCTTCTCACTGGGTGCTGACTTCCAGGCCACACCCTTCTGCTTTCCACTGCCTCCTTTCCTAGTAAATGCCTTCCTTCCTGAGTCTTCTTATAGTGCCACCATCGTTCTCTCAGAAATGCAGTTCACATTCAAATCTGCTTATACAAATGCCTGTAGAATTACAGAAAGCAGACAAGCCCAGAGAGCTTCCCCTACCTTGTCTTTGCAGTCCGTGCCCCACATCTGTGCATAGTTTCTCACGGGTAAAGGTACATTCTCATACATCTGAGTATGTATAAGTAGCTCTTGGAAACCACCTGCTTAGACAGTGATCTCCTCCCACATACTGTGGCCCCAGCTTATGCACAATCACCTTGCTGTGGTTCTTTCACTCACCTAACCCCCGGTTTTAAAAGATGTCTCACTGACAGCTCATCTGTAATTATGACTGCAGCATCAGAAATGGGTAACCACCATTGTCCAGAGCTGGGGCTTCTCCTCTAATGACCACAGAAGCAATGTGTAGAGAAACAAACATGTCAACAGTCAGAATCCCATCCTCATTCCAAGAGAAGAAACAAACCTATTACAGGTTATGATGGGCATCTGTGATGCATACACATAACCCTATGATGGTTCATCTTCCCAACTGGATTTAGAATCACTTAGGAAACACATCTGTGGATGTATCTTTGTGAGTTTTACTGGCCACCTCTTACTTCTGCCAGCATCATTTCATCGTCATACTGAACGACATCAGCCTTATTCAGGCCACCTTCTGTAACTGTACTGTGCCACTTTCTGTTATTCTAACAAAATAAGAGAAGCCGAGGCTCTATAATCTATAAGGGGTTTCTTTAGCTTATATTTTAGTGGGTATAAAGTTCAAATAGCCCACAATGGCTCCTGTAAGAGGTTCCCTGGTGGCATTGCCTCATGGGAACTTGTCTCCTTCTATGGGCCTATATGGAAGGTAGGAGCTGTTATGGAATGGACACTGGCAAAGAGGAAAAAGCAGGGCATGGAGCTATTATCTTGATGCCTTGCAGATGATTTTCAATGACCGTGTAGGAGAGGCAGTCCCACCATCTCTGTGGGCCCCTGTAGTTCTCCGGTGACCCTGTCAGTTCTAACTCAAGAAGAGTGGGTCTGTCTCTGTGGGAGCATGTTGTCATGTGGCCCCAGCTCTCACAAACAGGACGTGTGTGTGTCTATCTGACTGCCTGTTTGCAGGAACATCTGTCACTCTGTAGCGTTTCCTTTATCATTGCAGCAAATTATTTAAACACTACCCACTGAACCCCATCTGTCACTGCACCCCATCGCTGTCAGGGCCTGCTTCCCCAGGTCTGGGAAGAAACTCGCTGGCAAAGGCTCCGTGCCAAACAACAGGGCAAATTAAATCAAAGTGCACTCCGGCACCCAGGGGGAAAATGCACATCAGCTTTGACTTATTGCATGGAGCACGCTTACAAGAGAGAAGGCAGCGGCTTTTGTCACTGCAAGGGGCCATGAAAAATGAATTAGGGCCTCTGCTGCGAGAGGGCATGGAGGAGAATCTTTCATTCTGAGACGTTGTCCTCTCTCACCTTGCAAGAAGGCAATAACAAAAAGAACTTGTGGTGGGTCTGAGCTTCTCCAAGGTTGGACTGTATCCTCAAGCCCTCCTGGGAAGAGAAGGGAGTAGGGTGCATAGAGGGAAAGACTTTGAGAATCTTGGAAATCACCTGGCAGGCAAGGCATTTCAAGAAGGCGGGAACTGAGCAAGGTTGCTGGACATGAGAACATCCTATTGAGGAGAACTGGGGCCAAACTGTGGAGATGTTTCCATCTGGTTCTCACCTTGCCAAACAGAGCTGCCCGGGGACTTGTGGAGAGGCTAGCCATACTAAAAGTGTGGGAATAAACATAAGTATATCTTCACTTTGAGCTACTTCTGATTGATCTTCTTCACCTTTGACCTCCTTTGATTGTTGTGAGTGAGGAGTTACTTTAGTTCCCTTTTCACATCAGGAGTCTCAAAACTTTTAAAGTAAATGTTCGGATCTCCCTTTAGTCCTGTCACAACGGGGGATTCAAAGTACCACCTCGGTAACTCCAAAGCCTGCTCCCTTCAATCCCAATACTTGGGAGGCAGAGACAGGCGGATCTCTGTGAGTTTGAGGCCAGCCTGGTCTACAAAGCGAGTTCCAGAAAAGCCGGGGGCTGTTACACCAAGAAATTCTGTCTTGAAAAACAAAACCAAAGCAACAATAACAAAACAAACCAGGAACTCTTTTGAATCCCGCTGCCCCTTCGAGGCACAGCTCATTTGTTTTCCTCTAATGAGGGAGGGGCCTTCGATTTCCTAATAGATTGCTCACCTGCCACACTAATGGAGCTGGCATTTACTGTGGGTTAGCTGTGGAGTCTTACCCACAGATGCATTTGTACTTTGTGACAGCAGGAACACAGGGACAGCTGCTCAGGTATTTCTAGTACAGCCCTTCTCAGGCAGAGAGCCTGGCTGGGGACAGCAGGAGTCCACCTTCCAGGAGGGGAACGATCCATGAGCCATCGCTAATCGGGACCCAGGCAAGAGCTCTCAGTCTGGTGCTCTGGGACTTGGAGATGCTTGGCTGGGTTATTTCATCAGGCGGAAAGCTCATAAGACAGAAGGGTACATTCTCTGTGATCTGTCCTCATCTGAGCTAATCTTCTCTGGCTCCTGAACAGCCATCAGTGGGGTGACTACACTTGATTATCATGCATTTTCCCCAAGTTCAGAGATAGGTTTAGATAAAATACAGTGGGCACTGGTTTAATTGGCTGGGAAGTTTTCTGTTAATCTTCCAGGGGTTATTTCAGTGTCACAAAATGTTCTAGGTTTGTTCCTAGACTGCTGATACATCCCATATAATGTGTCACCTAAGTGAGTCTTTTGACACTCTCTCAAAACCGAGTAAGTCCTGAAACAGTTAGTATAGCCCCATTCTATCCCAAGGCTCTGTCTGGATGTTTCCTAAGTGTTTGAGTTCATATAACTTGACTGTCTTTCAATCATCATTGACCGAAAGAGAAAAAATGGGTCTGTGAAACTCCATCTAAAAGGAACCTTTCTGCTACTCCCATTCTGCCCAGACATAAGGGCAGCACAGGAAGGAATAATGCTTATGGCTCTGTCAAAAAAAAAAAAAAGCAGGCTCATCAGGGTGGTGAGCGAGTTTTCATCTGGGTGATAGTGACAGTCACTCTCCGAGTGTGTGACAGTCAAGCCAAGTACTCAGCTGAATGCCGTCAAAGTGTCCGATCAGTAAACATTCAAGGCTTTTTGTTCAGAAGCCTTTCCTGTGCTTAACTCCTTCTTTTCTGTGTGTAGATGGCCTGTGATTTAAAGGGCTAGGATTCTCAGCCATCTTTGTGAATTTACCTCCTCCCAAGCCGCCATACTCTCCAAGAATTGCCATTAAGTAGAAAAGCTGGTGAGAGGTAAATGGCACTGAGTTTATTTTATCTATCAGGTAAAAAACATACTCGGGCCCCTATAGGTGATTGTTCTAGGACAATGCCTATCAAATAGTTGCCATCTCTAAAAGGTAGCAGTTCTGATGGAGTAATATTGTAAAGAGACTTCGATTTCAGAGCTTAGACTTTAGTAAGGGAAGACCCAGGACAGAGGGATTTGAGCAAGCACGGGAGATACTCAGAGGAAATGGGAGGGAGAGCCATGGCAGACCAGCAATACTGTTGCTCTGCACAGCTACAGGTTAGACCTGAGTGGATGCCAAGTCTTGGAAGCCGTGAGTAGAATCAGTGTGAGCCAGCATACGCCATGGGGAGAAAGGAGGTAATACTCAAGAAAACGGGGCGTTCTGAGACCTGGAAATCAGGATGGGAGAGGACCATCAGGTCACAAATTCATTTACTCTGACTGGCAGGAAACTAAAAGTGGTCCTAAACTCAAGCTTAAGACCTGGGTTAAATGTCTGCCTTGTCTCATCTCTCCCCTCCCCTCTCCTCCTCTTCCTTCCCCTCCCCTCCTCTCCCCTCCCCTCCCCCTCTCCCTCTTCCCTCCCTCCCTCCCTCCTCCCTCTCTCCCCCCCTCTTTGACTCATGTCCACTTCTCCCCATTCTGGGGTCTCTCCTTACCATAGGAATCCATAGATGAATCAAATTAAATTTGATATGTATTTTTTTAATCTTTATTAACTTGAATATTTCTTATTTACATTTCGATTGTTATTCCCCTTCCCGGTTTCCAGGCCAACATCCCCGTAACCCCTCCCCCTCCCCTTCTATATGGGTGTTCCCCTCCCCATCCTCCCCCCATTACAACCCTCCCCACAACAATCACGTTCACTGGGGGTTCAGTCTTGGCAGGACCAAGGGCTTCCCCTTCCACTGGTGCTCTTACTAGGATATTCATTGCTACCTATGGGGTCAGAGTCCAGGGTCAGTCCATGTATAGTCCTTAGGTAGTGGCGTAGTCCCTGGAAGCTCTGGTTGCTTGGCATTGTTGTTCATATGGGGTCTCGAGCCCCTTCAAGCTCTTCCAGTTGATATGTATTTTTAAAGATGAAATAACATGAGTTCATGGATATCATAGAGCTTGTTATTTGCAGAGGCAGAGTTAGGAGCTGGGGAGTGTGCTTCATATGATAATGGACTCCTTAAACCATTTGCCACCTAAGTACTACCATATAAAGCACTTCTTTGTTTTCTAAAGAAAGTTCTAGAGCTTTATTTGAACAAAGGTACTTCAAAATGTACAAGATATTCTCAGAAGTTAGAGATATCCTTGAGGGGTCACGGGTTTTTACTTGGTAGTAGTGAACCAGAAAGGTCAGTACAAGCTTGGTTTTTCTGTAGTGTGCACAGCTAGATTATAAAATATTCCAAAAGATGATTTTATTCACAATCTGGCCAAACCAACTAGTTTTGGCTGAGGATCCATAGCAGAAGAGGGTCACCAGATGGGGAAGGCTTGTCTCCAGGGCAGGACCTGAAACACAGCTGAGTTTTTAGGTGTTGGCAGTAGAACACCAGGGGACCGTCTGTTCAAATGTGCCCCAAACCCATTAAGTCATCAGCCTCAGCCTGATTTAGAAAGTGGTTTATGGAGCCTGGGTTGTTTTCTCCTGAGCACTACTCTGAGGCACATTCTCTAGGAGAAGCAGACAGCGTGCCACTTGCCACAGATACTACAAAAACACATATGAAACAAACATACTTAAAAGTGATGAACTCAGCCAGAGTTGGCTTCACTCACTCAACCACACACTCTTGGATATGACAGCTAAAGGAGAGATGGGACACTCGTGTCCTTTAGGGTGGCCTGGTACTTAAAGCCACAATGCATCCCTTTCCACCTGCAAAAAATGTCAACTTTCCATAGAAGGAAAGAGCCATTCCTTTTCTGAAAGACAGACCACAACTGGTTTTACTTCCCTGTCAAAACTTTAAAAGGCTCTCAAGAACAATCCCGTATTATTACTGCATCTTTCTGAGCTCCAATTTTCTCATCCCTAAAATTAATGTAGGCATTATCCCCATCCCTTAGAAAGTGCAGAGTGCACCAGGAAGACTGACGTGACATTTCTGACATGGATTGAATTGGAAGCCTTACTACATTAGAGTGTACAGTACTTACTATACTGTGAAGGCTGGGGCAGATTCCCAGGACAGGCATCTGGGAAAGAAGATATCCAGAATGTTTCCTTCATTTGGTCAGAACTGGTTAAAAGCCGAATTGCTGGTTCAATTGCCCATGTTTCAGGCCCTCATTTAAGATGGGAGGCTTCTGAGACGTGCCTTTTAAGATTGAAGATAGGGGCAGAGAAGGCCACTGAGCACAAAAGAAGACAGAGCGCTTGTACCTCATTGTCTAGCGAACAGACGAGTTTCAGCTGCAGGAGAATAAGACCTGCCAGTCAAACCGTCTCAACAGAATGGGGAAGAGAGATTTCAATAAGACAAATGAGTATAAATATTGTGAGTGGAGGAAGGGAGGAAGCACACGGATCGTGTTTTACTAGTCAGAGTTGGGGAAATTTCCAAGAACTTCAAACGGGGAAGCACTTGGAGCTGAGGCAGGTGGCAGGTTGAAACCAGCAACTACTAGGCTTCCTCCAAATCTAAGCCAACAACACTCACAGGAGATGAAAAGTCTGCTTATTACTTCATTGCTCTAGGCCTGAAGGGAGAGGGAGAGGGTTTTTAGCTGCCAACTTAGAGGCAGGTCACCCAGGAATTGTGCCCTTCTCCTGTCCCCAGGGCTACAATCTCATCCATAGCCTCACAGAGCTGTTTGCTGGTGACTCCTCATTCACCTTCATAATTATTAACCTAATGGTCACCCAGGTCCCATGCCATGCTCCTCTGTGTGTGTGTCAGCCCTTTGGGAGGTCTCTGCATCCATATAATGAAACCTCCAGGGAGCAGCAACTGCCCAGTGCTACACCAAGACTCTTAGCCTTCAATTCCCCTGCTTCGTGTCTGCAAGATGCCTAGGTTCTCTGGTGTCCAGTGACCCCGGTCAGGAGCATTATGGCTCCTCCCACTTCACAAGCCATGCCCTTCCTATTTGCTTATACTTTTAAGCAAGAACTTTCCATACCCCTTTTTGAGACTTCATCCAAAAGAGTATGGTGATATAATATTCCTTCCTAGAGGTACTCTTTGTACCTGAGCCCTGATTGTCTCTCCTGGAAGCTGGTTCTGCTGCTGGTCCAGAGTTATTTTCTGCCAAAACTCCATCAGAGTTGATTAAAGTGCTGTGGTTAGTCTAACACAGAGATCTGATTTTGCATGGCAAAAGCACAGAGACACGGCCTGCAGTGGATCCTACAGAACGACAGGCAAAGAGAAGAACAGACTGCAAAGAAATGAGTAACTGTTCCAAGCCACTTTGCCTTCTTGCCTAGATTTTTGTGATGGCCTACTAACCTAGCTTCATCTTACTACATGATAACCCTGCTTAAATCTATTCACAAAACAGCATCCCATGTGACCTAATTCAAGCTGCCATTCATTCCCCAGCATAAATTCCTGGCATGCTTTCCACCTCATTCAGAAAATGTTCCTTTCCTTCAGAACTTTCCTCTGAACACTTGGCTCAAGAAATGTGCCTTCCTGCCCATTCCTCAAGTATGTTTCATGGGACATCTTCCCTCAGGCTCTTTGCATTCCCTCTTAGATCTCAGAGCATTCTATCCCCAGCTCACACTCTGGCCATTCGCCCATTAGCATTAGATGTCTATGCAAATGCACTTCAAAGACCATCGAGGTTGCTGGATTGATTCAATCTTCACCCCCAAATTCATCTCCCATTTTCCTGATTGTTCTCTGTTAAACATACAGGGCTCTACAGACTGTGTGATTACTTATTGTCTCAACACAATCACGTGTGAGCTCCATGAAAGTTGACTTCCGTGCTATGTTCACTCTTAACCACAGGTAGCATGGACCGGTGGTTCACAACCTTCCCTTTAATACAGTTCCTTATGTTGCAGTGACCCCTCCCCCAACCATAAAATTATTTCATTGCTACTCCATAACTACAATTTTGCTACTGTTCCAAATCATAATGTAAATAGCTGATATGAAGGATATCTGATATGTGACCCCTGTGAAATGGTTGTTCAACCCCAAAAGGGGTTGCAACTTGCGGGTTGACAACAGCTGTTGTAGACTGACAGGTCGCAACATGGACTAATTTCTCATAGCTCAAGAAGCTAGAAACATCAAGACCAAGGTACATGCTGATTCAGCATCCTCATACTGCAAGAGTATAGCACTTTACAACTTCTTCTTACAACTCCTTCAGAGCTCCACTCTCATACACCAATTCCCTTCTGAGCTCCCCTCCATCCCTGCCCTCCTAGCATTGTAATGAGACAGAGGCTTCATCATGGCCACTTATCCAAGAAACATTTAGCCTATAGCATTTTAGCCTCTAGGTGTCCAGTTTTTCATGTTCTGCTCCTGTATAAATATATGTATCTCACCCCAACCCCCTATCAAAGGTTGAACTCTGAAGTCTAAAACCTCAAGTTTCACCTTTGTATCACCTAAATCAAGGGTAGGTGAGAGATGAACGCTGATCAGATTCCTGAGGCAGTCCTGCTGGGCACACGTGGACTTACCAAAGGCAAACAAGCAAATTCTGTTTCTACGATAACATGGGGATAAGACAAGGACTATATGCAACAGACACTGTATGCAACAGACACTGTCTTTCTGCAAGGAGAGGGGGGAATGGAGAAGGAGCATGCACATACAATAAGGCACACTCCAAGGAACCTCAGGACTCTAGAGTGATCCTTTTGTATTTTATCCCTTGTCTTCCTAGATGGGTATCCTGCTGCCATAACTCTTCGGGTAAGAGGTAGCATCACATGAACCTGATGAACCTTAACTGGAATACTTTCTAGCCTTCTGGTGCTGAACTCATACTCTCCATGCTCTAGATTGAACCTAAAGAGTCAAATCTGACATCTGAGACAGCCCCAGGCCATCTTTCCCCATCCAAAGGGCAGTTCTCACTCACAACTGAGTAGTTCTACCATGGCATCTTGTGAAACCCAAGAGTTCTGATACCTTCCCCTTGTGCTATGCCCTTGTGTTTTAGCTTCCGTTTCCTGCAATTCGTTGCTCATGGGTGTGGGTCGTACTCATGTGGCCTTTGACTCACCTGCCACTCATATTATCTTCCCTTCCAAACACTTTTTCACAGTCTGCAATATCACCAGCTGAGAAATACCCAAATCCAACATTCCTGCTAACTTTTATATTCAGATCCAACCGTCAGCTTATTGTTCTTAATTATTAATCAAAAGGACCCATAAAATTGTTTAGAAATCTCAGACTACTATCTTTTTTCCTATCACTCACAAATTTTACCTTCTACAAAATATTAGATGGTGAATAAAATTCAGTCAGGTTCTTTCCGACTCTATAAACAGGGGTTGCCTTTCCTCCACTTCCCTCCAGGCTCCCCGTTTCTACCTGAGAGGTCACCAGAGTAACCTTGACCATTCTGCCATTCTGCATCCTCCACATCTTATACACAGTATTTATGCATACCTGAAAGTGCTTCTCTTCAACCCTGCTCTTCCCCGAGCCCTTGCCGACTTTATCCCTCCCCCACTCTAGTAGCAGTGTCTTCTGACATTCACCTCGAAGTTCTTATAGTCTTTAATGATCACCACGTTCTAAAGCTACTCCACAATTTTGGATATCTATTACAGCATCCGAATCCCATTCTCAGTACCAGTTTCTCCACGCTGCCTATTGTAGCTAATGTGTTTAGCATATATTTATTAATTTTAATGCAACAACTCCCACTCGCTTCTACTTAGCTTGATGACTGTTCTTCCAAATTTTTCTGTACATTTTATATATGTGAATTTATAAAATAGCCATGCAGAGAAATGGGGTCTGGGGTTTGGTTTCCAGTACCGACATGGTAGGTTACTTCAACCATCAACTTCAGGTTCAGAGGAATTCGTTCTGACCTCTCCCGCCATCAAGCACTAATGTGATATCCATGGAAACATGCAGGCAAACACTCATACATACAAAATTGAAAAACAAACAAACAAATAGATCTTTGAAATAATAGAACCATTTTAAAAATGTATTTAACTTTGTGATCCCTGGGGCTCTAGAATAGTTTACTTTTCCAAAAAGTTCCTCGAGTTACCTCACAAATACAAATGTGTGTGTGTGTGTGTGTGTGTGTGTGTGTGTGTGTGTGTGTTACTGTACAGGTTACATTTTATAAGCTGAATTATGATAAGGGCACTGCTTGTTGATGGGGCCCATTGACTTTAAATGTGAATATTGCTAGCCAAATTGCCCTCTAAAAGGGGGACACCAATTAACGATGCTGCCTGTGCAGAGAAGCATGGTCTTTTCACCCATTCCCAATAGCAGACACTCCCAACACATTACCTTTCTGCCAACATATGTTAGAAGGTGAACCTCTTTTTATTTCCATATTGGAGTTACCAAGGGAAGTAATTTTGCATATTTTCATATTTCATAAGTTTATAAGATGTTTGCATGTCTTGTGTGAATTGTTGGTCTGTGTTCTTCATCTATTTTGTTACTGAGTTGTTTATTGCTTTTAAAATTGATTTGTGCAAACATTGTTTGTATTATAGACATTAACCCTTTGTTATAAATGGCAGCACATGTCTGCCCCAGTCTGTTTCCTGCTTTCAGTTTATTTCATAATACCATTTGTCATACAACGGTTTTGATTTGTCTGTAATAAAATCTGCCAATCTTTTTCTTTATGTCTTCATCATTTCCTGATTTGCTTAGGCAGGCTTACACACACACACACACACACACACACACACACACACACACACACAGCATTGTGCATTTTGAAAGCCATCTTGAATTCCTTAAAACATAAAGTCAAGATATAAAAAAAAAAGAATGTGTTTGAATACGAAGCTGTTGCACGTGAAGGCAGTAGTATCTTATATTTATATACCATGTTTACTCCCCAAGTGTTTTCAGCTTTATTCTCTAATTATTCAGCTTTCGAAATATATCCAATAGGCAGAACTGCCAAAGGCAACTTAAAACAGCTGCTCGCGTAGTTGTTACCTGGGTTTCTTTTGTTGCCACCGGTGCAGGACAGCAAAATCCCTTTAGGACTGAGACCTTGGGTCCCTAACCTTGCCCCAGTATCCATGACAGCCTGTTGTAGAAAGTTCCCGTAAGTCATCAGCTCACAGGTGAGGCAGTTGGGTGTGTGGCCTTCAACTGTCTTGCATTCACTCTGTGTGGCCCCAGTCCTTCTTGGCATCGCTCATTGTGATACTCATGTTATCGAGCTGTTTCGCCTGCAGGATAGAAGGCAATGTTGGATAGCAAATTTGGATGCCCAAATGGGCAGTTAAGAAGTAGAGAGTGGACAAATGGAATAACAGTAAAAGAAACGCCTCGAACCACTGAAGTTCAAGCAGCGGGCTGTGCTTATGTGATTACACATTGAGAATCTGAGGGATGTTCCCAGAGTTAAAATTGAAACCTCACACACAAGAAGAGAAAGGAGAGGGGGTGCAGAGGAGGGTGAAGGGAGATGGGGAGTGGGAAGAAGAATCTGATGTCTCAAGTTTATTAGCTCTAGTGTGAATCCCAAGGTCTACTCTCTTTCCTTACCAGAGACCCTGACCAGAGACTCCTGTAGGTACTGTCTTCTCCGTGCTGCAATACCACAGTCTGTACACTTCATTCTAGGCTTTGTATGGGCATCCATTACAGTGCATATTTCAAGCATTGGAAACATAGCCAACAGGAAGGACAAGACTTTTTTTAAAGTAGATTCCTAAACCTTTGGCATGGCTGGAGGACCATAACTTTCATGGGCAAATCTTGCTTTCACTTCATGCTCTTTTGAGTTTTCAGCTGTGTGATCGCTAATAAAATGCTCAACTACCTCTGGCAGATCATATTTCTAGCCTAGCTCAGAGAGGAAGACACTAGGTCTGCACTCAAATTCCCCAATGCTACTTGCAATCCATGCTAGTAGCTACATTTGATGTTATTTGTCTTACAAATATCCAGCACAAACTTTACCAAGTTAAAGGGAATATAGTGTCAGGAAGTTAGTATCATACTTCTGAGGAAAAGCTGGGCTAAAACCAGAAATATGACAGCTGACAGAAAACACAATGGGAAGAGATGATGATGATGATGATGGTGGTGGTGGTGATGATGATGAAGATGATAAAGACACTGCCCACTGGCAGTCTCTACGTAAGCATCAGCCACAATATCCATGTTTCTTAGGTATTAACTCATTCAGTGGTAGTAAGAACTGGAGTGAGGTGCATGCCACAACATTCTCCTATTTACTTGCGAACAAGAAAATACAAGATTAAATGCAAACCCCAAAGAACCACCCATCTGGTAACACAGCTGAAATTCAAGTCTCAGCTATGGGTTCCAGTTGCAGCTGGTCAGCACTAACGTAAGATACTGACTGCTAAGTAATCAGTACCCCAGAAAACAGAACATTCAGCCACGATGCTATCCACCTCCTGGACTTCCATTCCAGGAGGGAAATACAAGGAAAATCTGAAGTAAGAGGGAGGAGCGCAGACACTGGGTCTCCTTACTCCAGATGGTTCTAGGTTCACAGAAACAAACTTACATGAAGATTTGGAATCTGGGCTATGTAAGAGAACAATCAAGCATGTCTCCTTGAAGCCAGCTCACTGGAAAGAGGGACAACAGCTCCTCCACATCTCTAGGCTCTGCTGGTGAGAGCATTACCCAGTCTCATGGGCAGTTGCCCTGGGGCAAGTCCAGCCAAGAAGAAGCTGCATCTCTCTGTATAACCCCCAGAGCAGAGTGAACCCTTGCTAAGATTACTAAAACTCAGAAGCATAGAAGCAACCAAGGATAGGGTTGGCACTCAGCCCCTCCCCCACCCAGTTTCATGATGATCGCCAAGTTCAGAGCCAAACACGGGCAATGGGTAATGAAGAGAAGCCTTTAATCTCTTCCTCCGAGAGAGTAGTGTGATAGAAGTTTTAACGACAGAGACCTCCAGAGCCAGAAAGATTATGTGATTTGAATGAGGTTTTAGAGCTGGTTAGGCACAGTGTTAAGAATCGGGTGCCCTAGATTTGTAATTCTTGCTACAAACAAAAAACTGTTATGCTCCTAGAAATTTAGAATTAGGTGGGAAGAGTGACTCGTGTGTGTGTACATGGGCTTGCTCTACCTATCCTGAAATACATGCATTTACTAGTTAAATGATTTAGTTAAATTCTGAGCCAGAGGTGGCCCATCAAGAGACTCAGACTATAAATGTTTCACTTGAAACCAAATGGTCACTATAAAGAGTACAAACAGAGCTGTCTGTTGTTGTCAGGGGAGGCGTGATGGAAACAGTTAGGACTGAGGCTCAGGTAACATGCGGGAGCTGTGGGAGGGGCACCTGCCATTTGTCCTCATTTTCTTTTGATTACCTTGTAATAAGGCCAAGCACCATCTCGCATGCACACTCTGGGCTCCCCTCCCCTGGAGTAACGAGATCAAAGTGGGTTTCCCTGCGAAGGCTCATTTAGTCTTATTGCAGAGATTCGGGAGATGAAAGGGTAGAAGTACAATCCAGGAGCACAGAATCAATTAATTTGAATAATGTGGTGTAAAATGTTGCAGCTGGCCATTTTCAGACACTGATGAAATATTGCAAAGCCACTGGAAGACGTGCAATCATTTAGATCTATATGGTTCTCGCCCTTTGGTCCTATGACTCTCGGTCTTTCCTGGGATTTGCATAGACTCTCTAAACTCTGTGGTGGGTTAGTTTGTGTGTGTGTGTGTGTGTGTGTGTGTGTGTGTGTGTGTGTGTGTGTACATACATGATTCCACATCCACACACCACTATGTGTATATACATCACACACACACACACACACACACACACACACACACACGCACGTACATATGCATGTGGGGACCAGAGGTTGACCTCAGGTATCTCCCTCATTTGCTCTCCACCTTACATTTTGAGATACAATCTTCTTTGCATGTGGAGGTCATGGGTATGGCCAGAGTAGCTGAGCAGTGAGAGCCAGACATCCAGGCTCCTATTGCTGGTATGAGAGGTTTCCTGTTCTGTGTTTACATGAATGTCGAGGATCTGAGCTCAGTTCCTCAGGCTTGTGTGGCAAACATTGTACTGACTGTGTCCTCTCCCTAGTCCCCTACATCTTTATTTAGATATACCAATGGATTTCAAATTCACACCCAAGTCCTCATTCAGCCCTTGATGGCTGTTTCCTCTTTTTATCCAAACACTTGCTTCAGTTCATTTTGTGCCTATGAGGTGGAGGAGATGAATGTGTCGAGGAGGAGTGGTCCAAGCCCTCTGCCTTCCATCTGCATGCAGGTCAGAGACGTGCTTAAATGTAGGAGGCCTGTAAGGTAAACTTCTGGAATCCAATTTTCTTAGGACTTATCAATCTTAAGGCTTGGAATGTCTGTTCTATGTTTTGTATGAATCAAAGGCAGGAAACCTGTATGCTGAGTGTTCTATTGTACCAGAGATACACACTATATTACCTCATCTTAACCTGAAACTCAGATGTTCAGTGTAGGTATCACTGTTATAAATATACAGTGGGGGTCAGAAGACAGAGTCAAATCCCCTGGAACTGGACTTACAGTTGGTTTGGAGGTACCATGTAGGAACTGAACCCAAGTCCTTTGAAAGAACAAGTGCTCTTAACCACTGAGCCATTTCTCCAGCCCCAAGGATCTTTTAAAATGATCTAACAAACGAAGTCAAATTCTCCCATTCATCTCGAATGAACTAGGCAGGCAGTAGACACTAACAAACAGGATGTACTTCTTGCTGACTGGTTCACTATGTCATCTAGCCCACTGTAAAATGTGCAAGTCCCTCCTGAGAGATCACCATGCTTCTTAACAAAACACTTGGCAGTAACAATCCCATCTGATACACAGACAGTAACATAGGTTTTATATAGTTATAGGCCTGGGTTTATATCAAAATTGCATAGCCGAAAATGACACAGCCAGGGTTGGAATCCCTAACTTCCAATTTTGTGTTGTCTGCATCAGAAGTGACAGTCCCAAGAATCACAAGACTGCGCTGAGTGGAAGGTGAGAAAGCACACAGTCATTGTGTGATTGGAGGGGCCTGGGAAGCCAGCAATTTCAGAATCTTGAAATCCCATCAATCAGGATCCGGCCCTGTAAACCATCTTCAGAGATATGTCATTTACTCCATCAAGCTACTTTCATTTCTTTCCTTTTTATAAATCAACTTCGTGGAGCTATAATTTACATACAAAGAAATTCGAGCATGTTATGGTTGATGGCTTTTGAGAAATTCTATATAGTCATGTAACCACCACCTTAATCAAGATGTAAAACCTTTTGCAGTAGGGAGGCCATCCCTTTAATTCTGTTCACAGATTTCCCCCTTCCTGGCACCCTGAGCCAGGCAAGTAGCAATGTGATTTCTATAAGTTAAACAGGATATTTTACATTGTGTTTCAACTCACACATTATTCTTCATGCTGAGGCCTCTCTCTGTCTGTAGGGTTTATCTATGACATCACATGTACTCTACGTTATAATACTATATAATACTCCTTATGTGTTCATTTTAAACTCTCAAGTATTTACCCCCCACCCCTTTATCTGAGACTGTGCTGTGTGGCTCTGGCTGACCAGAATGTACAGTAGTCATCCTGCCTCTGCCTCTTAAGTTCTGTCTGAGATTTCAGGCATCCTGGATCATGCCCAGAATTTATTTCAGACATTGTCCCCTCTTTCAAACTCGAACTCCCATCTTAGCCTCCCAATTTGCTGGAACTACAGATATGACCCACCATGCCTGGAAATACAACTTTTTTTTTGTATGTACGTGTACACACATTTATTTAAGGCCATTTATATGATTTCTGGTTCTGGGTTCTTATGAATAGTTTTGACACGATCATGTGTGTACATGCAATCCCATGATATATGTTTTTATAACTTTGGGTTGAATGGCCAGCTCAGATCAAGGGGTAAGTATGAATTACATTTTATAATATGAGGTGGAATTTAATAGTTTGTAAAGGTGAGTGACCTCTTTTATCACACAAATGGTAGGAGCTTTTCATTTTTTCCACGCTCTTGCCCTTTAGGTCTGTGTTTGTCTCTAGGGTCATACTTAAACAAGTTAAATGGAACAAAGACAGTCAAGAAGCCTGGTGAGCAGCATTCCGAGATACAGGCAACTTGCTCAAAGCTTACCCACTACAGACATAAACCCCATGGTTCAGGGCCTATTGACTGAGCTATACACACGGCAGTCATTTGCTTGGCACAGTCATTGCTAGAAGAATTTAGTCAGCCTTTAGTGAACCAGTAGGCTCTGGGCACCGTATACCCCCTCCCCCCAAATCCCTTCCTTTTAACTCCCAATCACTTCTTCTCCCTGAGCACTAGAAAACAACTACTATAATTGCCACCACTATAGAATTGCCCCTTGGAACATTTTGTATTAATACCACCATGGAGTTTGTGGGCTTTTAACACTCTTTCGATGACTTAGCATATTTTCAAGGTTCATTCATGTTGCCATGCGTATCAATACTTCCTTCCTTTTGGAATTGAGTAATATTTCCATGTAGATTACTATGTAGATGGCCAAGATGTTGCATAGCCATTCAGCGGAGAGTGGACACTTGGGATGTTTCTCTTTGGGGGGCTATTCCATCTATTATTGTGTGTTTCTGTGGTGTATATTCTTGTTTGAATTGGTTATATACCTAAGATGAACTCACTTGGCTATATGGCAATGCCACTTAATCTTTTGAAAGGCTACCAGACTGCTTGCCAAATCACATTTTCATTTTAATTCTCTCGGCAACATATCACAGTTGCAGTATTTCAATGTCCAATCAAACACTTGCTATTATTTATCTTAGTGATTATAGCCTTTACAGTGAGTATGAAGTATTCTCTCAATGCAGCTATGATTTGAATTTCTCTGTTGCCCAATGATATGAGCATTCCTGATGTGCTTAATGGCCGTTTATACTTTGTTGTAAAAATGTCTATTTAGACTTTTCCCCCATATTAACTAGGTTGTCTTTTCAGAGTAAAAGTTGTTCTTCTCTCCAACTTGGAAACCCCCTATCATTCACAAATATTTTCTGCTTTCCTGTGAGTTTTCATTTTCCTTTCTTGATGCTGACACTTGGCATTTTACTGAACATTACTGAGTTTATTTTTCTTCTGTTGTTTGCGCTTTCTTAGCTAAAACCCCAAGGGCATGAAGATTTCCTCTCTGTTTTTTTTTTTTTTTCATTTCTGTTAACTTTGTATATACATATGGCAAGTTTCAACTTCCTTCTTTAGTAAGGGAGTGTCTAGTTTGCTCACCACTGTATACTAACAAGAGAGTATCCATGTCTCTTTGACTTATTCTAATATTCTTGTCTAAGTCAAGAGATCCAAAATTTGGAGTAGACTACTCATGGCTTGAATAGCTAATTTCATATTAATTTCTGTAGCCTCTTGGTCAGATTTACAATCTGAAAACCTGACATTTTCAAGCTTGTTCTTCACTTTCAAAACTGTTTTATATCGTTGTTAGACCATGCCTGTCAATTTTAGCAAAGAATGCAGCTGGAGGTTCCATAGCAAGCACAGTGGGTCAGAGTCAATTTGGAGAACATTGCTATTTCAACAGCATCAGACCTTCTGCTCCTGGATGTGTGATAGTTTCCCAGGTATGCAGATATTCTTCCACAACCTTCCACGGTTCCGGGATGGAAGCTTCACACTCTTTTGTTCAGTTTATCCAAGTATTTCATTTTCTTTGATGCCATTGTTTCTGTAGCCTTATTTTCACATTTTTTATTGAAAGTATACCAAAATGCAAATGACATAGGTATGTTGATTTGTATCCTGCAATGTTGCTGAATTCATGTAGTACTCTAAACAGTGCTTTAGAGAATTCTTTACACATAAATCAGGCCATCTGTAAACAGTGGTGGCTCTTACTTCTTTTTTCCCATCTGTTATGCCTTTTGTTCTGTTTTCTTACCTGTTTTATTTCATTTTCTTACCTACTTTCTCTAACTAGAACATACAATACAATGTTGAAGAGAGATGGTTGCGAGTAGATCTCTGTCTCTTGCTTCCTCTTGTATGAAAGCATGTTTCATGTTGACAGAAGAAGCTACCTATGATCCCATCATCATTAAGTGTCTTATTATAGCGCAGTACTTATTAACCCCCTTCTTGTATTGAAATGATCATTTGATCATTTGTTTGTTTGACTGGTTGATTGACTTTTTTTTTTAATTTTATTTCAAGACAGGTTTTGAAGTCACTCCATAGACTTCAAACTCAGAGATCTTCCAAGTGCTGGGATTAAATGTGTATGCCATCACCACCCAGTAGGCTTTCTTTCTTTATTGGGCTGAAACATTGCCTTACATGAATTTTTTTTCAGATATCAAACTATCCTCATATTCCTAACACAAACATCATCTGACTGTATAATCTTTTTTTTTTAAGCTCATGGTGCTGTATAGCATGACGGCATTCTCAGTGCAAAGTATAGATGTTATGTGTTTAAAGCCATGACTTCAGTGAAGTCATGTGATGTGCCATGGTGAACCCCACACCCAGAAATACTTTGGATTCACTGTGGATTTGACTTGAAGCAATCTGTGGTCACTGTGTGCTTGGAAAGTATTTACTGATGCTACATACCTCATGACTGCCCATTCAGTTACACACATGACCTAATAATGTGCAATTTTAGAAGCTGGAACCTAGCACATGGGCTCACCTGGTGAATATACTGTGCCTTTAGCAAGGGTAGATGAGGCCCTTCTGGCATAAGACTTTTCAGAATACTTGAAAGTCTGTAGCTATAGGAAATCATTGTTAATTTCGTTGAATACCATGATTATATCTCTTGATGTACACACAGTTAATTGTAGAGATATTTTCTGAAGTAATTTCAGAGAAAATGATACATACTTTTGCTTTTGAAGTTGATTTTCACAGCTTCAACTTCCTAGGTCCACATTTTTTGTTTTGAACCAGGGAGCATGCATAGCACCATGGCCTTCCGTTTTTCCACAGTACACAAATACTTTTGCATCTTCTTTGGATTTGGTGCTTATCTTCTGTTGTTTCCAGATGCCTTTTAGTGCTTGAGAATTTCTACTCACTTGTCTGACTTCCGTTAAACTTATCCAGTGCTATCTCAGAATGACACACCCCTGAGGCTGGTAATGTACACTTGCCATAAAATAATATCTAGACACTTGAGGTGGGAGATCTGAAGTAGACACAGAGGGTGTGAATCCCCAGCTGGGAAGAACCAAAGCCTTGAGGACAACTTTGCAGCTTGGAGTAAAAATTATCTTAGAGGCATCTTCATACATCCCTGTCTATTGTTCGCTAACTAACACCTCTGGCAGTCAGTCAGAACTCCATCATGTGGTCTCTCTGTGAAGGCTGTCTACAAACCCCACTTGGGCTTTCTCAGAAGAAGGTAGCTGTATTCTGAAGCACAAGGGGAAACCGTCAGAGCCCAGGTGCTCCAGAGTCCTCACCGCAATGGGAAGCTGGTCAGATGGCCAGGAAATGCCGTCTTACCCTCTTACTGTTACTTTATACTTCTCCAACTTTGATATTCCCTTCCTAACCCTAGTTTGGGTTCTTTAATTATTACTTGGATGCTAATCACACCTGGATGACTGTGGCCCAAATCCTTATTTCAGCCCACACCTTCTCCTTTAACGTCATCTAAGCTTTCATCGTATCAGATGTAATGAACAAGTGGTGAGCAAGCCCAGCTCATTTGTTCCTGACCTTTCCTCTCACTAACCCTACAGGCCATGTTGGACTTGCGTCATCCAAACGGAAGAAGTTATATCTCTTCCCCGTGGCCTCTACATGGTATTCTTTCTGTACTCCATATTCTTAGGAAGTGTCATCCACTTTTGGCTCCCACAAACAGAAATCTGAAGTTAATTATTTCTCCTATTTTTCTACGAAGTAATTCTTCCACACATTCTATTAGATATTTTATTCTCGCTTACTTAATTCCTTCCCGCACACCTTTTCCACGCGGCACATTTTAGCCCTTGCTACCATTGGAGCATGTCTCTTATCCATCTGTTTGTTCTCAGGCTTGTTCTTCCCCAGCTCACTTTTTATTCCGCTCCCAGAGGCCATTTTCTGTCCTCTGCATTTGTTTATGGTCCTCTCTTACTTGGATTTTGGGACCACTCCCTGTGCTCCTCATAGATGTTCTAAAGCCATGTGCTTGTCACACTTAGGCCATCCCCCATGTGTCCTTACTCCATGTCAAGCCCACTACTGCCAATTCAATTAGTGCACACAAACATCTCATAAAACAAGGTATTGCTTTGTTCCTCTGGGCTTCTGCGTATGCTAGTATCCTGCCTTCCCCCTTGGCTTGCAGGCTTTTTATTTGTATTTGGCCTACCAAAGTCTCAGGGTCAATGTTGCTTCTTCTGACCAGGAACTGCCTCCTTCCACACACATTTACATACCTACTGGAGCAAATAAACACACAATCTGTAGCCTACTGCACTTAATGGACCTCATTGTTTCCTTTGTTTCCAGCATAAAATATAACACTGCGACACAATAGCAGCAGTTACAGAGCTGTGCCATACAAGTTGTTTTACTGGCACTGGAGAGATGGTTTAGGGGTTAAGAGTGCATCCTCTCACAAATGCCTGTGACTCCAGTTCCAGGAGAGCTCATGCCTCTGGCCTCCATGAGCATCTGCTCTCATGTGCACATAACCACATACAGATGAAAAAAGTAAATATTCTTTTCTAAAGAAAGAGTTGTTACATAACTTTCTGCAGGCTGATGGTCAAAAAATAAAAAAAATAAATAAAAAAATAAATCCCTCAACTGTGCTGGCGAAATGGCTCGGCATTAAAAGTGCTTGCTGATTTACCTTAAAAGCTTTTCCTGTCAGAATCCCCAAGGGAAAATCATAATACTGCATCATTAAATCCCAGAGCTGTCTGTCAGACACTCGCTGAGAGCATCAGCTGTGCCGAGCCCCAGTGCCGCCAGCCTGAGATCCTGCCGGGCACACAAGGGGAGCATCCAGGGCCATTTCACGGCCTTACCTTCTAGATTGCTTCCGCTCCAGTGTACATCTGTGTACGTGGATCCCACCCAGCTCTCAAAGCAATAGTCGTATGGCCACTGTCACTGCCCAGGACAGAGTTTCTGAGCAACTCAGCCTTAAGGTTAAAAAAAAAACCCACAAAACCACTTGAGGCAAATGACATTCCCTCACCATTAGCAGCTTATATATATATATTTTTAAAAGCCTCATTTTCTTCTTTCAGACCCTATCACTTTGTGGACATTTTTATAATAGGCATAAATCTTCATTTAAGCCTATCTGATGCATACATTGCCGTGTCAACACTGAGCATCGGCATTCGGTAACTGCATTTAGGCAACAGCTACAAATGAGACCCTGGGAGTAGTGGGTGGGTACCCAGTGCATGCTGGAGTGTTCATTGGTCAAACAGTCTGTTAATCCACCACGGCCAAGTACCAATTAGTGATGCATATCGCACACCTGAGGAGTGCAAGGCACATTCTGAAACCAAGGAACATTATCACTTTCTTTCTGTGGTATCATCTTAAGGCTGATACAGGGCAGTGTCTAGGCAAATGCATTCTGTACATATAAACAGGAATTTATTTCTCTCCCACAAGAAAAATAGTGCATTCGTGTAATATCAATTTTACTCCTGCATGGGTGAACGTAGTAGAGAATACTTGTTCACCTCTTTTGACACTGTGTTGTGCCCTAATGGATGGCTGCCACCTTTTCTCAGCCACGGGGTAGTGACTTTGGGAGAATCTTTTTTTTTTTTGTCAACGGATATACATACACATATCTAGAAATATAGACATCCGCTGCTCCGAGATGTACAGCCCAAAGCATGACCAGGCAGGAAGACTTCACTTCACACACAGGTCAAATATGGACTGGTTTTTCTTTCAGGTTCACAGTGAAGGTTAATCAGATGGTCTAAGTGCTAGTAGGAAATATGGTCTTGTGAATTCCTGAAGTTATAGATATCATCAAAAATTAACTTCTTACAGGATGAAAAGAACATAAAACCTGAGAATTCTTTCAAGTCTAAAAAAAAGTATTGTGATATTAAAACATAGATGAAATTTATCTTTTATTAAGTTCCACTTCCAAAATTTCAAACAATGTGCTTTCAGCACACACCTTATAATGCTGTTATGTTTTATTGCCAAAAGTAACTACATATTGATATTCCAGAAATGCCGCCGGGCCTTTATGTAACTGGTTGCTATTTTACTTCGAAAAATAAATAATGCTTCCTGTTTTTACTTTTACTTATCTGGAATAAGTAGATATTGACATCTGCTGAAGTCAGTATAAAGATTTATTTACCTGAGTTCAAATATTGACCAATAGAGAGCCTGGCTCACTGTTTATATTGAAGGACAATAAATTGTAATATTGATTGGGCTGAGACATCAATATTTGCATTGTTGTAGACATTTTTAAAAATCTTCATGAAATATTCCCCAGAACTTTTCTTGTCATCAGAGTGGCTGCGCCAGATCTTGTGTGTGGAAGCTAGTAGGTCACCCAAAGAACTCATAAATTGTCCTGATTTCCAACCTCAAACAAAGACACCTTGTATGCATATTTAATGTTGATTGCCACCTCAGATGACAGCCCCCAAACACATATTCCTGAACAGAGAGAGCCTCTGCCTTGAGCTTAAGTCTTATGAATTCCATGTTGCTAAAGTTATCTCATTAGTTCCAACTGAACTTAATAAAAATTTTGAAGTCTTGACGACTAGGCAAGTACTCAATCAACTGAGTTACATTCCCGACCTAAACTTCTCTAAAATTCTTAAATTTCTCCAGGGCAGTAAAGTCATGATCTAGTTTTGGCATCCTTGAGATTCTAGCAAAATGCTAGATCATTTTTAACACCAAATACAATTGAGGGCTAGAAATGTAGCTCAGTGTTAGATTACTTATCTAGGATACAGGATGCCCTGGGTTTGATTCTGGCACCACAAAAAGACGGAGATGGCGATGGAGACGGAGACGGGGCTGGGAGTGGGGGAGAGAGGGATGTAATTACATTAGCATCCTGATCAGAGATTAACAAGTTCAGGAAGATGAGCAAAGATGATACCTATTAATGATTGAGTGTGAATCTGGATGGATAATTAGGCATTTAAAAATATTTGCATCATGGTTATATTCCTGGAGGATGAAATTTACAATTAAAAAGAAAAAAGGTAAACAGGCACTTCTGCTGTTGCTGAATCTCTTCTAGGTTCTTCTTCAAGGCACACAGTTCTAAGTCTCAGGACGGACAGTGCTTTTAGGGAAACAGGCTGGAAAGGGAGGCTAAGATGGGCAAGGCGAACACGGACCTTTCCTGTAAAATGAGGGGCTTCTGAGAAAGTGGAAATTTTCCTGCCAAAAATGATTGCTGCAGATGTAATGGTCTGCTCTTTTTCTGAGCCTCTGGCCAGCCCCCTTTCTGTCAGCATCCTGAAGCACACTCTCCACCCCATTCCTCTGCTCTCTTTTTCTCCCAAGCTCTTCATCCTCCCTCTGTTCTGGAGGCCGACACTTGCACAGGCAGATTGCCCAGTGGAGACAAGAGCTGGATAGCAGATCTGACTATTGTCTCCAGAGGTGTGGCCAAAGTCTTGGGGTCCTCCTCTTATAAAGGATAGCTTCAATGTTAGGAAAACTATGAATGTGAAATATTTAACACATAGTAGGCCCTGAAAAGCATCTGTCTTCTATTGGTTTTCTCTTTGCCTTGGGGAATAGCAGATGAACACATGGTATATTCACTCTGTGGAGGTATTCTAACAAATTGCTCCAGCCTGTATGGCTTCAACAACAAGGATTATTTATTGTCTGAGAGTTTCAGAGGCTGAATGCGCAAGGTGAAGGTGTTGTTGGAATTGATTTGCACAGCACCCTATACAGGCATAAAAGTGGCCATCTTTGCCCTGTTTCTCCAGTTCATTCCCTTCCTGGTATCTGTGCCGTAATTTTCTTCTTAGAATGACACGAGCCTTATTGGCTTAAGTTCCACCCCAATAGTCTCATTGTAAACTTAATTATCTCTGCTAAATTCTGTTTCCAAAAATCCCACACGGAAGTGCTGGAGGTTAGGATTCCAGCATAGGATAGAAAGAACGGCATATCACTGCCCCCTGACCCTTCCAGACAGCCAATGCAAATCTAGCGTAACTTGCCTCAGCCTCACTAAGGTAGTCTCCCTCCACTGGTGGCTCCGCCATGCTAGGGTCATCAAACTTGGGCTAAGGATATAGTAGTAACCCAGGACTGCAAAGCAAAGGAGGAGCAGGGTTGGACCTGCTCCTCCTACACTGAGAGCCTGTGCTGCGGGGCAGGCACAGTCCTGGAATCCAGGGAAGCTCCTCCCCTAGACCCTTTCTCTTCAGTTTGCCTCTGAGTGCCCTACTCACCTCATTCCATGTGCCTCAGAGGCACGCAGTAGTGCTCTCTCTGCCTTTCTGGGCTTCTGTGGACTAGAGGCTGCCCCTTCCCCATTCCGTAATTACTTGATGACATGGACCGAGAACAAATCTGACATGGCTATGCTTCCCAGCCTCTCTGCTGTCCGGTTCTCACCAGAATATGGGACAGCAACTGCCCTAGGTGCTCTTTACCTTTTCTAGTGGTTCCTTTCTACTTTTTAATTGCCTATTTCATCTCAGGGGAAGAGGAACTAAGGGTGCTGTAGCCTGTCTGACTCTTACTCTCTGTCCTCTCTCCTAGCCCTCACCCAAGCTGGCTCCTCTAGCACAACCTTTCTCTTCCCTCCTCAGGTCTGGCATGCTCCAGGGGTGACCATGGCAACCATGCCACTCCCTCTGCTTTTTTCCAAAGCACATTTATAGATCTTCCCCAGGCAGCAGGTTTGACAAACAGGTTTAGCCCTTGTCGCCAAAGGACATGAGAGAGTCCATTTATTCTCCCCCACCCCCAACCCTTTTCAAGCTTTTCTCTAGCCTTGTTTGCTGCCAGGGTCCTCAAGCTGTCTGCCTCTGTCCGATCCTTGACAGATGTATCCTGCTCCTTGGGGACTTTACCATTCAAAGCACAGCCCTCTTCTCTTGTGTAGATAGTCATCTTTTAATGTAGCCACTCAGGCTTCTTCCAGCTGTTTCATGAGACAAATGAAGCTGTGTTCTGGATGGCTTCAGGGACAGGAAGAGCCTCCCAGACATACAGACTAAGAAATTTCAGCTGCAAAGAAGACCCATTAACAGTAATAACTGGGAGGCTTGGCTGTTAGCTGATGTCTGACAACCTTGCCTTCAGTTTGAATTTCTGATTCTTGGGAAACAATAACTTCTAATAACCACACAGTGGAGAACAATTTAGAGAGCCCCATCTACTTGAAATGTTTAGGCTGCTCCATACACTTCCCAGAGGATACTGTTTCTTTCCAACTTTGAAAAGACCATAAGATAAGTAGCTTATCCCAAATACCAACATGACAACATAAAGTTTAAACTCTTCAGGCTATCACACTGCTGTTTGTCTAATGCAGTGGTGTTCTTAACAGTAAGCAGTTCCCTTCAAATGAAGCTGTGTCTGGTTCTTTGCTAGAAGAAGGTTTAAGATTAGCAGAAGAATATTTGAATAAATAAGATTCAAGGCCATCACAGTGATCACTAAGGAAACAACCCAGCTGTATGTACTCCTTCATGCTCTACCCCTCAGTGAACTACTCAGGTCCACTTGCCCTTCTTGGTTTTCTACTCTGTCGTCTTACTGCATTTCAATATCCGAAGAACCCAGATACTCGAGGGCTCACACTTGGTGCCATAGCTAAGGGATTGTTGAATTCCATGAAGTTATTTTTGGTTACCAGGATGACAAGTTGACTTTATTGGCCTCTGGTGTAAAAGAATCAGGAGCGGGAAACAGGATCAATGGGTAGATTAGCTCCTCACAATATTGGATCAACCGGATTCTCGTTCTTATAGTGTCTACACCGAGAAGCCAAACTACAGGGACCCAGCCCACTTAAAAAGCTCTGCTTGCTCGTACGTCTTCCGGGAGTTCACACTGACCATGTGCTTTAGCATCTGCCTACTAATCTTTCTAGGGGATGATGCTTTTCTTCTGTGGTACTCTTCTGGCTCTTGTTAGGCTTGCCCAAAAACGTGCCTTTCCCTGCAGTGACCTCCTCCTTCTTTTTCTTCATTAGCATATACTTATTCTTTGAAATGATCTCCAGACTTTCCAGACCCCTCTGGCTGTGGGTGACAGAGATATGCTACGCAATACTCGTCCATGTCCACTGGCCTCCTTATCAGAGCTGCCTCAGCCATTTGTGGAGCGGCTTAGGAAGGCGTCTGCTAGATTCAGAGCTCACTGCATTTTCTCATTCACAAATAATGGTGAAATAATGGAGGTCGTAATCAGAATTGTGAGTTTGGGAAGTGGAGTGTGGCCGTGCTTTCCAAATGCTTGTCTTTCATAATGCAGCAAATGAGCAGTGGAAGGGACCATCAACCTCCCAATCCAGGTGTTCTGTTTGGTTGCATTGCCCCCTAAAACCCTTAAAGCAGCATTCTGTCATTCTACACTGGGCTTGTGTGTCACCCTGGGTATTCACGTGACTGAGTCAGGGACCCACGAACTGTCTTGCAATTCAAGGCTGAAGTTCGGCAAATTCCAGAGAATAAGAAAAATGTCGATTTTATGGAAAACACAAACCATTATAAAGGCTTTGGAGAGGGATCTGGGAGACTGAACAACCTCTAAAGAGTCAAATTTCAGAGTCGAGTGGAAATGAAGCAGTGACTATAGTCCATGAACACTTCCCCACATAGACTAGCTAAAGACGGATTTCAGCATTTTTACACAATTGATGTTCTCTGTTAGAGAAGGAAAAATGTGCTAACATATGTGCATGTATGAGCAGGAATGTGAGTATGTCTCAGATAAATGTATTATTTTGTAAGCTTACATTTTAGGGTCTGTATATATGGTCAGGTCAAAATATATGTAGATGCATGTCAATGAAAGAAGAAATCTGAGCTGAGGATGTGTTTGGATTATAATATCGCCTAAGACTCCTGAGGAATAATTTGGTCTACTGACTCAATTAACATTGATGGCATTGAGGATATATATATATATATATATATATATATATATATACACACACGTACATACACACACGTACATACATACACACATACACAGACACACACAGACACACACACACACATATATATTCACATACACACATATAGTCTTAGATGACAATGACTAAAATCAAAATCTTAGATACAACACATGATTTATGAAATAAAATCTCCTCTTCTGGTATATGCCAGACATAAAGCCTAGAGATGGTATTTCTCTGGGATTGAAGAAAAAGATTTCCATCATCCAGTTTAGGGACAGACAACAATGAAACTATGAAAAGCATCTAATAGAGAATATGATTCTTACTGGAGCATAGAGCCAAGACGCTTATCAGCCAAGATTGTGTGCATCGAAACATCCCAAGTTCATGGGAGAATAATGAGTTTTTCAGTACACAGAAAACTCAATTTACTTAAAGGATGAGTGAACCATAAATCACACATATAAATTCTTCAAGAATTTGATAGAATGTATTTTGATCCTTTTCTTTGTTTTGCTGTTGCCATGAAAAAACACTCTTAGCAAAAGAAACTGGGTAAGAAAGGGTTTATTTTATCTGACAGCTTACAGTCCACCAAAAGGAAAGCCAAAGCAGTAACTCAAGCAGGGCAGGAACCTGAGGGTAGGAAATGAAGCTGAGACCATGGAGAAATGCTGTTTACTGGCATGTTCCGTGTCTTGTTCAGCTTGATCTTATAGAGAGATATAGATACAGATACAGATATAGGTATATCCTATTCACTTAGGGGTGGTACACACACACACACACACACACACACACACACACACACACACACACACACAGAGTTTAAGTTGTGTTATCTCTATACTCTTGGCATAGAGTGTCCATCTGAGTCTCGTTGACAGACAAGGGACCATACCCTTAGTGAAAACTGACTATTCGGACTCAATAAGCCATCACTTATCCATAGTTCCACAGTTATAGGTAGAGGCTCTTGAGCGCCTGCCTCTCTGTGCTAGCATGTTGACTGATCTCATTGTATGCTGGCAACCAGGAGCTGCTATGAGTTCAGGAGCATAGATATGCTACTGTTTCCAGGAGCCTCTTTTTTTTTTTCTTTTGCTCGGATCCTCTCCCAACCAGCTCTTGCAATATTTCCGTTCCCTTTTCCAAGATGGCCATGAGCTTCAAGGCAGTGTGTGTGACGTAAATGTCCCATTTATGACTAAGCACCCCATGACACTTTCTGAACTTTTCGTAGTTGTGAGCATCTGTGTCTACCCCTGACCACTGCACAAAGCAACTCTAATGAGGTCTGAGAGCTACAGTAATATACAGGTGGAGAGACAGATTAGAGGTCAGTTCGATACTATAGAGCAAGTAAAACTTGAGAACTGAAAAAAAATGGGAAATATGAGATTCCACATGTAAATTGTAAGTATACCATAATTAATGAACGCCACAGCTTTTCAGCATACATTCCCATGCATGATTCAAGGTATAGTTTTACACATATATAAAAACTAGAATTAATCAGAATATATAGTTTCCTCATTCCAAAACACTTCTTTCACTGGCTCTTCCAGTCAAGCTTCTCATAGTCTCTTGGCCTCTGTTGTTGGAAAATTCACTTCAACTTTATTGCCTCTTTCCTCTGTCATTACGTCCATCTGGTTGATATCTCAAATTAGATCATAATTCCTTTATTTATGACTTGTTATGTTAAGAATTTCTACTTGTATGTTTGTTTCCAGGATGCTCAAATTTATTGTAAATGCTGATAAGTTGTTAGTGTTTATTAATAGGAATTTCTCCGGAGATATCCAGCTTCGTCATGGTCTTTGTATGATGAATAATTTTCTATTACATCATGTATATTTTGGAAATTATGTTAGGAGACTCGGCATCCTATAAAAACACTCTGAGAACATATCCAGAGATAGAACAGACTGTTTGAAGAGACACTCAATCCAGCTCAGTTCATGTCTGAAACCCTGGACTTTCTTCCTGTGGGCTGCAGCTGGCTTTAAGACCTGTTGTACTCACACAGCCCTGCATTATTTCCAAATTTGTTGGTGGAACAGGCGGGGCTGATGTCAGATCCATTCTCAAAGTAAATCTGTATGACTCTGTGACTGTATGACTCAGTTGTGTGCACCCTTAAAGCTAAACTTGGCTTCCCATGCTGCTTCACAAATCCCCTTCCTTGGTCTCCCCCCCTCACTCTAATCAGCCCCTCTCTCCAGCTCCTATAAACCCCCATGTTTTGCCTTAAAAGAAAGGCCATCAATCTCCACAGGTCTCACCCCTGAAAATACAATAGTACTGATTTCATGTGGTTGAGTCCAACTCTGAGAAAATGCGATAGGAGGGAAGAGAATTTTAAGACGGAGTGAAAATTCTTCTAAACATTTGAACAGAACAACCCCTTTCATCTAGTTCCTCTGATCATGAAGAAGGTTTTCCCCTCAAATGTTAGCATCAGATAAAGACACAAGGAAAACCCAGGGTGTGCCCTATGGTCTCATATTATTCTCCCCCATCATTCTTAGAATCAACAGATAACTTGTCTTGATCTTGTTCTTGTTATCTAATTGCTGGAGTCTTCTCACTCTGAATTTAAGCACGGAAAAGTCAGAGGAATGATAGTGCTAAAGTAAATTGCCACCAATTCATTCTTTCTTGAGTTCTCATCTCTCCCCCTTAGAAACCCTATTGATACCTGATCTCAGAGTCCTTCAATAATCTATTGACATTTGTCAGCTGTAATGAGTACAAGAGACACAGTGAGTGGTTGTGCTTGCCCCGTCTTAACTGCTACTACCAATCCAGTACAGAATTTAAACTACTTACAGTTCAATTGACTGAAAGTCCTATCATTTTAATGATTATTAATATGAGTGTGCACATTCAATTTTAAACCCTATAAGTGAGCAGATGTCTCCCACTGTTCTGCTCTTGGAAAAGCAAAGCAGTCAGGAAATTGGGAACTGGAAGTGCTAAGGAATGTGACTCCAGAGCATCGAGAGTCGGTGTGCCAGGGGTTATTAAGGAAGTAATAAAGATGCTTCATTTAGGGGCTCGCAATAGGCACTGAGATCCTGAACAAATTGCTTTAATCACTAAGTCTATAAAGGCATAGGTAAAGAATGAATGTTGACCTAGACAGCTAAGTGTGCTGTGAGCAGATGTGTCAGATTTACTTTTATTTATTCATTATTTTTCTTTCAGCAACTGCGTATTGTTTTTAACTATACCCCTTCAGATGCAGACATATTGTTTGCATTTAACAGACCTTTACTTGGAGACCACAAACAACCCCATTGCAATGTAATAAGCACTAACACGGGACACAGCAAAACATGACTAATACAGGACACCAAACCTCACCAAGGTGGATCTTAAACCATAACCTAAAAGAAACGCAAGACCCCCTGAGAAGGAGAACACCTTCTTCAGTTACCATTCATTGGTTCAGTCAGACCTGAGAAATTATGGGAAAATAGAGACAATGCTGAAGAGATGGAGTTGACAATGAAAGGATTCGCTGGAATCCATGCTGCTGTGGCATTGCTCAAACAGATGGCAACAATCCATTAATATTATTATGGGGCTGCATTCCAAATGGAGATCTGCAGCAAGTGTTAGAAATGCAAAATCTCAAAAGGCTATTCGAGAGGCCCTGAAGTAAAGGAGTCCATGTGTTGAATGGTGTAAAATGGGTAGAAGTGACGCCTCATAGTAGGATACATCATACTGAGGCCTCATAGTAGGATACATCATACTGAGGCCTCATAGTAGGATACATCATACTGAGGCCTCATAGTAGGATACATCATACTGAGGCCTCATAGTAGGATACATCATACTGAGGCCTCATAGTAGGATACATCACACTTGGTAGCACGTATGTTTTTGAGGTTGGGATGTGGTGTGAGTAACTTCTGGTCAATCATCCAACCTTTAGCAGTAAGAGCTTAAAGATTTTGTATTAGAAAGACCAGAACTAGGGAGCATTCCAGACCTCTAGTGACTGCGTTTGATTAGCCATTGCATGTGTGAATTTAAGGTTCATGGAACAGAAATGGGGCTAAGAAAGAAATGTTTGAACTGTTGCCATGTACCTGGAACTTCGAAGGTGAAGAATGAATTATATGGCCTAAGAAATGGCTGAAGAGTCAAGAACGATATAGAGAGTGCCTGGGACTGCTGTCTGAGGAATGTAATGTGTAGAAGTTCAGCAGGTGAATCTACAAAGGAGATTTTAAAGGTGTTACCAGAGAAACACATGACAATTCGGAGGTTATGATGCTAGAGACTCTAAGAAGACCATTTCAAGGAGGTAGCTGTCAACCTTGTAAATTGCTGCTGAGAAATCTTTTAAGAAAAGACTTAAACATTTGAAGGGGAATCAGAAAGTTGGCAGTCATTTGATGGCTTTGGTTTGGAGAGGGTCAACGGAGAGGTGTGAACAAGTGCTAGATTGCACTGTCTGAAGCAGGGACACAGGGCGAAGGATTTCAGACAGCCCATTTGGACAGTCATTGAAAGCAGTTTGGCTGTGAATAGAAGTCAGTGGAACACAGTGGTGACGAAAAAGATAGTTAACAGGTGAAGGATGAGCATTCATAGAACTGGTCCAGCACAGCAGAAGCTGATGACAGTCACGAAAACATGGAGTCAGTGATGGAGTGACAAGGTAGGCGGCCAATCACACTGTGACGAGGGCAGGACCAAGTGATTTACACTAACAATATAGGATAGAAATAGAAGTAAGTGCTAAGGGCATTTTTGCATGAGGAATTACGTGATAGGCCAGGAAGTCTAAAGTTTATCACAAGGTGGTAAAGGGAGAGGAAAGGCTGAACAAGCTGGATCAGTGGATTTGAGACCCAAGATGAAGGAATACTTGTTTTTGTATCCAGTTATGCACCAAATGTTGTAGAAAGAGAACGACATGGATACAGTGAAATGTTCAAATTCGTGACTTCACAGGTCATAAAGCTCCAGGCAAGTTCCGGGTTTAAAACATGAACTAGGTCACTGAAGAGATCAGAGGAAAGTGTCGTGAAGAGTCATGAATAAGGGAGTCAGGTTTTGATCAATTGTATTTCTGGACAGCAGGTCTCTGAGAATAATGGTAGAAGTTGGACTGGTGATGGGAACTCTGAGCCAGGATAAAGGTGCTCTACAAATGAGGAGAAATGGCCAGGTCAACAGAGAAATGTGAAGAAGAGATATGTGTAATCATTACAATGATAAGAGTCTCAAAGCCACAGCTGTGCAAAGATTCAGTCTACAACTTTTGTTAGGAAACAAAGACACCCAGGGACAATAAAGTATGTAGGTTATTTGAAAATCGGTCGCTTCTGCTTGAAGGCCTGTAGGGCCATTCAGATTCCCAAACCCTAATGACACAGTCAGGCTGGTATCTCTTCAAGATACAAGGACATAAAGGAGCTACTGACCATGGGTACCAGCATCCAGAGTGCACAGGGGGAGTACTGGGAAAGGAGAGGGAGACTATGGACTTAAGACAAAGGAAGGGTTAGATGAGCCACGAACTATGAAACTGATAGAAGCAGGCAATTGAAACTTAGAGTAAAGGTCAGTGAACCACAGCTGACGGGCCAACTTCAATCTGCTGGCACTATTGCATAGCTATTTTTTTTCAGTTTTGAATTGTTGAATATCAATGCAAAAAGAGAATAGAGTTTCTCCTCTATATCCACGGGTTCTGTATTCATTGCTTCAGCTATCCAACATCCAAAATTACGACATCTGCATGAGACATTTACACAGCACCTTTTCTTACCATTGTCCTCCACATAACATAGTGTGATAAAATATTTATACAAGTTTATAGTATGTGAGACTCTGTAGACAATTTAGAGATAACTTAAAGCATACAGAACTACCTGATTAGAGTACTAGCTGCAAATACATTTACATATGGCACTTGAACCTCTGTGGATTTTGATATCCTCAGGAGGTCTTAGAGCCAATCCCCACTGGTGGCTTAGGAAGCAAAACACTGTATATTATAAGGAGTTAAAATGCCCTGACATTTAAATGCCTTCATCTACAATTAAAGTTTTATTAAAATGCAACCACAACTATGTTGTTTCTGTGTCTCCTCTGATGTCATGTTAGTGGTGTTCGGTAGTTAGTACAGAGCCCACTTTAGGATCTGGCCTGCAGATCTTAAAATTATTACTGTTTTGTCCTTTACATTAAAAAGATGTTGCCTGCCCTGTTCTAGAGGATTAGTGACTTGTAGAAAAATAGTGATTCAGTCTGGTGCTGTGGTCTCGAATTCATCAGAGGATGTCAGCCAATGAATGATTGTGGTAGATTCCTCCTGGGGGTTGGCAATGGTGTAAAGCTTCCATGGGAACACAGAAGCTATGGAAGCAAGCCTCTGTTCTCCCTAAGCAACAGAACAACCGCCTCTGACAACCACTCTCTTTTCTTAATTGACTTGTACTTTTTTATTTGTTCTTTGAGAGTGTTGTACAACATGCTTTGATTATGTTCTCCCTCTCTCCCCAATTCATTCCCTCTCCAGTTACTACTCAACTGTGTATCCTTGTTTTCCAGGCCGTCAAATGCCATTCTGCGCTGCCCAAATACTCTTGGAAGTGTGGCCTTCCACTGGAGCATGGCCAACTTCTAAATAGGCTATGCTCTTAGAGAAAACGGACCCTTCCTCTCTCACTAAGAATTGCAAATAGCTATTGATGGACCTTCATACCCACTTCTCTTCTCTGGGCTATGGTATGGCTTGGGTTAGCAGAGACCTTGTACATGCTTAATATGTAATGTTATCAACTGTCTCTCTCACACACTCATCTCCCCTTAATGTTCCTCCCCTCCTCTCTGCCTCCTTTTCTCCCATGCTTACAGCCACTGACTCCACGCATGGTTTCTTTCTGTCATCCCATTGCACTGCCTAGGGTCACAGTCGAATTTTAGATGTGGTGATTAGTTTCCTGAGGCTGAGTATTAAACAACAATAACAAATGATTTTTCGTCAGTCAAAGTGGCAAGGTTTCTCATGTCAGTGACCAATAACATCCCAGTTATCTGATCAAGTGAAATGTTGCCTAGTCACATTAGTTGGAATTAAGGGATAATAAGACTTAACAGGTTTGAAGATTTGAAGCCTGCATGCTGATGTGCTTTACAGGGAGGGGTAGATGGCAGGGAGGGAGAACAGCACTGTTCATGGCAAGCACCATCCTAGATCCAGGAAAGACATGGCTGTCTTAGGCTCTAAACATCTTGAGCAGGAGGTGAGGAGCAGTTGGGCTAAATCCGATGCTCTTGTATGGCATTACCCTGCTTGGCTGAATTCAGCACCTTTACTGGAAACCAGCTCTCAGTGGGAACCATCTCCTCCAATGCCGCTTCCCCTTCCTGCACAGAGCTATTCTGCCTGTGGCATGTGGCACATGTCCCTACACAGAGGTTCCCATTCCTTTGCAGAACCCCATTTCTTGTTGATGGCAGCACTTTCCCTTGGCCTGTCCTAGGAAGGTAAAGAGCCTAATTACATTCCTCGCAATCATTGCCTACTAATTACAAATAGACAAGGCGGAATCACCACCATGCTGATCCCACTCAGAAAAAAGAGATAACCAGATTTAAGACAGCTCTCATAGATTCTTCTGATGAAGACACACTGTGTCCTCTTAGCCAGAGGAAACAGGGACATGGACAGTGAGAACATTTAAGGAAGGGCATTTGTGAAGACTGCAAAACCCAGATCTAGTTTTTTTTTCTCTACATGACACGCAGAATAAATTATTTTAGTCTTAGGGTACTTTGAGAAGTCTTTTCTATGTGTCCACACCTTAAATACACATACAAACAGAAAGAAAGAAAGAAAGAAAGAAAGAAAGAAAGAAAGAAAGAAAGAAAGAGAAAGAGAGAGAAAGAAAGAAAGAAAGAAACAAACAAACAAACAAAAACCTTAAGAGGTAGATATCAGCTGTTGTCTTAGAAATGAGAAAAAGATGGTGCTAAATGGCCCATGATGGCTGTGTCAGCCATCTAAATCAGTCAGCAATTTCACTTGACTTTACAGTCACTTGGTGACTTCAATGTGCTTAACTCTGCTGGAGGTATAGAATAAATAAAAGATTCCGTTCTCTTGAAAAGTAGCACAGGACAAGGCAGTGTTATGCCTGCACCACAACAAGCAGTAGTGTACACTGAGTGGAGACCAGGGAGGACGTGTGAGGGTCAAAACAGGGTTCTCAGCAGCAGCAGCAGCAGCAGCGTGTGAGATAGCTCTGAAGCCTGCATAGATGTTTAGAGTGGACAAAGCCAATAAGACATTCTAGACACAGAGCGGGAGATTCAGACAGAGAGATTCATATGCTGTCTGGTATTTTTAGAATGCTGCTGGTGTGTCTGGTGCATTGAAGAAAATACTGAGAAACAAACCTGGAGACATAGGCGAGGGCCCAGGAGGAACTTCTGTATAGCATGATCTCAGAGTCATGTCAAGCGGAGAATGGATTTAAATAGCAATTGAGTACTGCTATTGCTAATGTTTTAGCACTAATACATTGGGTGATAATAGAGTTAACAAATAGACCAGACCTAACCATGAAGCGAGACAGAGACAATAATCAAGACCTAAATGGAGATAATATCACTGATGAAGATACAAAGAGAGCACATCGGGAAGCGCCAATGTGAGGGTGGGACCCCTCCACCAGGACAGCTAGATTGAAGGTGAAGAAGAGAAGAGGACTTAAGATGATTCTGCTTCACCTCAGGAGAACTGGGAGTTGGCAGAGCTGTGAAAGAAGATGAGAAGAGGAAGTGGGAAGTCTAGGCAGTCAAGTCTTGGGAACAACAGATGGTCACTCCCTGCAGTTATCAGCCTGGGGTGTATAGCAGGTTCCTAAGTTGGATTGCAGACACGGAAATTGTGATCATGGCCAGGAATTTCCATTGAAGGAACAGTGTGAAATCAAAGTGAATTAACTGGAAAGAGGAGATAAAAGCAGAGGAGGGGTGGGTTTTATCAGATGTCACTCTTGAGTACCCACCCCCAAATTCTCCTGTGGCTTTTTTTTTCTTTCTAACCCTGATAGCATACTGAGTGTCAATCATTCTTCTACGCTTCACTCCAAATTTTCTCATAAAATTATCATACCTAAAAACATTAGAAGATTTCTGCATTTTACTAAAAGGGAGGTAAGATTGAATAACTTTCTCAAGGATACCTAGTTCCTAAAAGACTAACTATAGCAAGAAATCAATAATATCATGCACACACTTCTCTTACTGTGTCATTTTGTATCCTGTTTCCAGATGTGCATGCCCAGACATTTAGATCCCCTGCAAAGTAACAAAAGTAATAAAGTATATAGGGAACATTAGTAATGTATCTCCTTATATCAGACCTTCTGTTGTTTTCCCTACACTCTCCTGTTATAGATTCCACGTGGCTGAAAAATCCCACCTGTGTACAATGGAACTAATAACAAAGTTGAAAGAAATTCACAAACAGATGGGCGGGGGGGGGGGCTGCACATGCTCCAGGTAACACAATTAGGTATCAAGTATCTGTGTTGATGGCTAGATTTGACAACTGTTTGAAAACACACCCCCCTTTTTCTCCTACGTGAAATCTATAATGATGTATGACAAATGCAAAGTTTTCAGTCATGTCTCTTTCTCTCTGGGCCCAAATGTTCCTTCTCTAGATATTCTTCGTGCCTTTCTATGCATATGTCCCTGTGACATCTCCGGTTATTACCCTCTGCACAGGGCCAGGATGCATCCTTTTTGTGCCAATTGCAAAGTTAGCACCATCCCCCTTCTCTACTGCATGCCTTCCCAAACATCCTTTGTAGGAGTGTTCTACGCATGCTCGCTGACAAGTGAGTTTCTTCAAGAGAGTCCACATTCCGTCCTGCCCCTGAGAATAATGGTTCAAAAGGAAAAGCCATGTCCACCAACTCCCACCTCTGCCACAACCCAGTACCTCCAGGCAGGACCTCCCAGACTCCATATCTTTCAATCCAGGTCTTGGTAGGCAATGACTTTCCCTTTCAATAAGATGAATAATTGTTTGGTGCACATGGTTATTCTTCAAAGGGCTTGTAGAAAAGCTACTTTCCTTCCCATTCTCCACAAAATATTTTAGAAAGCACACATGCTATGCTTTGTCTGTCGTTATGTGCCTGCTGTCAACTACATTTAGAAGGCTTTATTTTCCTTTGAGAAGGTGAGAGTTGATGCAGATTTGGTTCTGAACGATTACTACCCGTGACGTGAGGGACCACAGCAGGGCAGATACATTTTGTCGCGTCTTCAGCTGAAATCAGGTGGTTCCCTTTTGGTAAAGAGTGGAATTACACACACACACACACACACACACACACACACACACACACACACACACACACACACACACACAGCTATTTCAGGTTCACGTTTCTGGGCCACATGTCCATTATCCTCCAATTAGGGAAAGCTTTCAATGGGTTTCCTGATAGCTATATTTGAGCTACTCAGGTACCAACCTTCATGCTTCTAAAACTGTTGTGAGGTGGCGGTCAAGGAAACTGCTAGAAGCGGGCCTCTTCCTGAGCATGCTCTCTCTTGGTCGGACAGATCCTAACCCTCTAGCAGCCTCTCAAACAAGTGCACTCTTCTTAAATGAACCTGGCCCGGCAGTGTCAAAGAAGTTCAGTCTTTCGTCTTTCACAACACTTTACAAGGCTCCTGTCTCCAGAGAGTTAGAAAGAAGCAAAGCAAATGCCTAAAGCCTGAGATGACATGGCACTGCCAAGTGTCTATATTTATCCCTCATCAATGTCTTTCAGATCAAATTGGCTGAGTTTTACAAATCAAAAGCTGATTTATTTATTTATATTTTATTTATTTTTTTCTTAGCAGCCATCAGCTGCACTCCTGCAAATACTCAGGTTCCAGACATCAAGCTGAGAACTCCAAGCATCCAGCTGTGTTCTTTGATTTGGATGGCGTCACCCATAATAGAAGGTCTGCCTGCAGACCTCAGCTGGCAGGTCCTCAGGCAGGGAACATGGGAAGGGCACCTAGCTAACGGAGCCCAGTAGCCTCTGAAGTCTCATCTGCCCTGAAAACTACCACTTCTGCCATTAGAGCTGGCTTTGCCTAATAAGTCAACAGATCCTGGCTCCAAGGAAGAATACCAAAGGACTCCACGCAAACATTTTAAGTTGTAGCTTCTCTTTTCTAGACAGCTAATTTATTCTCTCCAAATTCCCCAATCTGGTCTACCTGAAGGAATTCCTTTTTTCCTTCATGATACCTTAAAATATGACACTTTGCATATACATATTCATAAACATTCAAATATATGTGCATTCACTTCCAAATATCTAATGACTTTTAACATGCAGGAAACCTATCCTAGGCATTTTGCGCACACACACACACACACACACACACACACACACATATATCACACATATGTATATATATACATATATATTCACACATGCAATATATGTTTGGAATCAATTCACATTTTATCAGGTTAACAGATTAATTTTATGAATATTGTTTGCCTTTCTGTCATAAGCAGGAGTAATATTGAACAATGAAACTGTCTGGGGAGTGTCACCCTGTGTACATCCTGTATATAAATGAGGCCCTGAAGAACTCAATCATAGTTAAGACCTCTGCATCCAACACAAAGGGAATTACCAAGAACTGTTAAGATGAGCATCCCAGGAATAAGAAATAGTCATGTTAGATAGAAATTGGGGGATGGCACACAGGTAATGTCATGTAGATGTTGCAACACATGCACTCTGTGACATGAGCTCCAAGTTCGTTGGTAACCAGCAGTAACCTGTTTAAGGAAGTGTCCTCCTAAAGATGGAAGCCAGCCATTTAGAACAGTTCAGCGTATGTCACTTTCTAAGGATTGTCCCTGTATTTGATAGCAAAAGTAATTTTCTCATCCAGTCTTTTCAGGCTTACTCCTCAGTTTGCCATGGGATAAAATCAGTTTTGCAACCTTCCAGAACAGTTTCTATGAAAGACAGCTTTTAAATTTGCCCACTCCTGCAGAGATTATCAGATTCTCTTTTGTGTCAGCCCTCTGATCAAGATCTAAAGGAAAATTGAGTGTGTGTGTGTGTGTGTGTGTGTGTGTGTGTGTGTGTGTGTGTGTGAAGAGAGAGAGAGAGAGAGAGAGAGAGAGAGAGAATTGTGTATGTGTATATATGTGTAAATGTATCTTTAACATTTTGTTCTTAGCTGTGAATTCAGAATGTTTCTCAAGCCCTCAAGCTGGCTTGCCCGGGATATGCGACTGTACTTGATTTGTTTTTAAGAAGAAGTGATCCTGAGAAATTGTATTTCTCGTAAATCAAATCCCATTTTAAGTGAAAAGAGTAGAGATACTAATTAAAGGATATATGATGAATCCTTTGTAGAGTTTATTACATCCCTACCAGCAAAGATGATATCTGACCTTCTTTTCATTTCTTCGTTGAGATTTTCTTGTCTTGGTATTTTTTATATTAAAGTGTGCAAATTTAGTTCGTACTACTGAAACTGGTAGGTGTGATATTTCCGTGCATGGAGGGGAATATCCATATTATGTACTCATTGTACACATTTACCTGTAAGGCTGTCTGACCTTCCACCTTATGGAAGGGGAGTCTCAACCATGCTGATGCTATCGCACACTACAGTCCATAGCATGTGGGTTACACTCGAAGTCGTGGCTGTTCAATTGCAGTCAGGAAGTGTTGCTTATAGTCTCAGCGTCCCTTCCTTCACTCCTTCCAGCACCATCTGAGGCCATCAGAAACTATTCTGAAGCAAAGGATACAGCGAATGGAGCTCCAGGGTTCACAGATTGGGTGGTAAAATTCTTATAACTTAAATAATAGCAAACCTGTTGTAAATTTGATCATACCCAGGAATAAAATTGTTGACTGGATGGCTGGGCTACAGCTGTCTCTTTGCTTAATATTTTTACGGTATGTGGACTATAAATCATGCGTCACCAATTTCATATTGTGCAAACATGTTTAATTGTTGGTAGTCTCGTCCCAATGTACCTATTGCTGTGTGGATTATGTGCAGAGCCAATGTGACGCCCACTAACCTTGTCCAACCGAGCATCTAAGGCCATGGACCCACTTCTGGGTCCTACATTGCACTGATCAGTGCTCTTGATTCTAGCACTGCACTGTGCCTTCATGTAGTGTACTATGTGGTGTGCAGTGTGTAGTGTGTAGTCACAGTGACACTATCTTCCTACCCGTCTTTATGGTTTTGATCACCTTCTTCAATTCCAACCTAAAATCACTTTTTCCAGCTTCCTGAAGACGGTACTCAGAGCTTTGCCTCTAAGGTGGTCTCTCTGTGTGGTTTACCATTGAGAGTTGGAAAAGAGTGTGGCTTCCTCTGATGCAGACACCAAACTGTGCAGGCTCACTTACTGTCATAAAGGGTAGATGGCAATTCACTTAAATAGCTGTCCTGAAGCCCCCTCTGAATTTCTCAGACTACCCTGATGCAGACTGAGGGGTGGGAAGTCTCAATGGCAATTCACTTAAATAGCTGTCCTGAAGCCCCCTCTGAATTTCTCAGACTATCCCCGGATGCAGACTGAGGGGTAGGAAGTCTCAATAGTTGGAACACTGCTCTCGCCCTCTAGCTGTTGGCTGGCACTGCTAAATCCTGTGTTGGCATTAAATTTTAAAAACAATTCCTACCAGCTTCTGATGTGGTTATTCTGGGTTCTATATTTTTCCAATTTCTGTGGCCCATTGATTTCATCTCAGCTGCTATACATACCATAAAAATATTAAGTAAAGCGTCAGCTGTATCCCCTCCAATAGCTACAGCTGTCCTCCTGACAAATTTATTCTCGGGTGGGATAAAAATGAGAACAGGGTTGTTATTATTTTCAGTTAAGAGAGTTTTGCCACCCAATCTGTGAACTCCGGAGCTTGGGTTGGCTCTGCCCTTTGCAGCAGGCCTCTAAGCTCAGCACTGTGGCGAGTGGTGGGCTCCTGTTGGCCTCTGCAAGGGAAGATCACAGAGCTAGCTTGATCCTGCTTGCTTCATTTTTAGTGCTTTGCTTGTCACATTGCTTAATGAAGTAGCTACGCTCCTGAAAATTTGGCTGTAAAACATTATCTGTGAGATAATTCATACCTACTCACTGAGCTACAGTTTTAAATTAAGCACGCATCCCTCTGAGGAAATAATTGGCTCCAAGACTAGATATAAATTATACTAAACGCTTCATAAGCCTTCCGAAGTCACATATTTAAGGAAAATCTTTTCCTAAAACACTAATAGGAATTACAGTTTTTTAAGTCAGAAAATATAAATATCATCTGAAAGACAAATGGCAGGAGGAACTCTGCCTTAGAAGCAGAGCCACCAGAGGGCTGTACATAGGCCATATGTAGTCCTGGGCCACTTAGGATTGAACCCAACCTGTTGAGTCACTGGATCATGAAATTTGTAATCACTCAACCCAATCAATCATGTTATCAATGAGTACTTGACAAATTATCAAGTAAACTAGTTTTCTAGATGCACTGAAAGCCAGAGGTGAGCATGACCTGACTCTTGTTTAGAAAGTTCAACTACATTGGGAAAAGAAAGGCCAGAGTGTGGCCCACAACTGTTGTAAAACAACATTATAGCTGCAGGTTCAGTGACTGCAAAAAATAACTTCCTGAAAAACTACAAAAGTCCTCAACTCAGGAGACTCTGGTTCCATACATGTTAGCAGAGTCCACAAAGCTATGCTTTGATCAATCCCTCTAATAATCAATAAAGGACACATACTGAAAATATCCCTGGGATGCAAACAGGATGTAAAAGCTTAGGCATAAAAAGAAACTTTAGTATCTCATAGTTAGGGATAGCTGGATATGTAAATCAGGGCATTTGTTAGCCTGAGCTCCCTCTAACAACTTTGGGAAGGAAGTTTTTCCCCTATGTCAGCTTCAGGGTTTTCTGGCAATCCTTGGCATGTCCTATCTTTGGGAAGCTTCATACCTGTCATTTGATTCTCTTCTCCCCATATGCTATAGTACTACCCATCCTAATACTGCAGTTCAACTTAAGTACTTTCTAAATTCTGTGTTTCCAAGCAATGTGTGGTAGCTCATGCTTGAGATGCCAGCACTTAGGGGGCCTACAGCAAGAAGGTACCCGCAGTTTCATGACAGTCTACAGTACAAAATGAAACCCTCTCTCAAAACATCAAAAAGAAGGAAGGAAACAGGAGAGGAAAAAGGAGACCCTGTGCAGAGAGTAACATTGGATTGATAACCATATCTTTTGGGGGCAGGGAGTAATTCATCTCAAATTATATAATTTTCATGGACAAATAAGAATATTAGATTGTTGCATATCTTTACGTAGATAAGAGATAGAACAGTCTGTGAAGACAGGCTGCCTTTGTCATATCTGTCTAAGATGACGAGTAGCAGACCTTGACTGCAAGTCATAGCAGGAGGGACTGCCATGATGGGTCAGTGAATCAAGTTCTTGTCATCTAAACATGGACACTGGATCTGGATCTCTAGCAACCACATAAGACCTTGACGTCTGTGGTAGTCAGAGAAAAGGAATCCCTGAAGCATGATGATTAGCTATAATCTAGGTGCAATCCGCAAATCCTAGCTTCATGGAGGGACCCAGGCACAATACATAAGCTGGAGAATGACTGGAGAAGACACCTGCCATCAACTTCTGAACTCTACACACGTGTATACAACACACACATGCAAATTTCCACACTGAATCTCTCTGTCTCTCTCTGTCTCTGTCCCTCTCTCTCTCTGTCTCTCTCTCTCTCTCTCTCTCTCTCTCTCTCTCTCTCTCTCTCTCTCTCTCTCTCTCTCACACACACACACACACACACACACACCATTTACTAAATGTGCTATGGAAGTCTGGGGAGATGGGCTCAGCAGTTAAGAGCATATACTGCATTTACAAAGAACCCAACTTCAGTTCCCAGCAGCAAATTTGCTGGCTCAACACCACCTGAAACTCTAACTCCTATGAATCTGACGCCCTTGTCTAGACTTGGTGGACACCAGTGTTTGCATATGCACATACTCCCCCTATATACACACAATTAAAATACAATAAATAATTTAGTTAAGAGTTGAGGTAGCATTGGAGAATGGATGACAGTAATTGTCAGAGTAACTGATATCTAAGGAGAGCTTATCCCAGGCCTCTCAATATCCCCATAGCAACTGCCCCCCCCCACACACACACACTAAAAGTACACGGTATTATTCTGAATTCTCCAGAGGACAGACTGGTAGTGAAGAAAAGTTAGCTAGCTCACAGTTACATTTAGTTAACTCACTGTCTCTTGGAGCTACATGGTACAGAACTGATGTGAGTCTCAACTTGTGCTCTTTACAAAGGTGGTCTGTCTATCCCCGTCTTCTCCACACCAATGTAGGATAAACTCTGGTGTGTGATAGGTTCCTTTCCAGGGGCTGGGGAGAGCTTTAACAGTAAGGCACAGGCATGTGTTTGATCTACTTGTGGTGCCTGAAGTGTTGTGCCATGAAGAGGGGGGATACTTTAAGATCATGAGTGCCATTCCCACCCAAGGATGCCTTTCCCTTAGAAGAGAAAGCCAACTTATAAACAAGCAGCTATTATCCATGAAGAGAGTCTTGCCGTTGGCTTTTATCAAGTGCCTTGCCCTTTTCCCTCTTAAGAAGCCTGTGGCAATTTAGAAAGTGTGCTCGGTTAAGTTGTTTTTGTTTTTTCCTCCTCCTGAATTCTTTCCAAGCTCTTCATGCTCGCGATAAAGCCCTGATCAATTCACAGGCAGAGTGCAAATGCTGTCATAAGAAAACTTAAAAAAAAGAAAGAAAGAAAAACGCTAAAACTCCATATTTCAGTTGAGCACGTTTTGCTCATTTGTTTTGGCCAAAGTGATACCAATAGGAATATCAGTTCTGGAGCTTCTGCGCTTAGATGACTGTAGCTGTACTTTCTTGCTCCATTTTTTTTTCCATTTAGGCCTCTAGTAAAGAAAATTTCCTACTAAGAAAAAGTGAAAAGAATGAAAAGTAGACTTTATAACCCTCTTTAATGCAAATGAACTGCTTTCCCCAGACCTTTCTTACCTTAGAAAATGTCTATCTTGGGGAGCAGGGGGATCATGTGGGTTCTTTTTTTCCCCCCCGGAGCTGGGAACCGAACCCAGGGCCTTGCGCTCGCTAGGCAAGCGCTCTACCACTGAGCCAAATCCCCAACCCCTCATGTGGGTTCTTCACAGTGTGCACTTTGTCTGAGCACCTACGGTGGTAAGAACAAAGTCTCTTTGATATTTGTATGACTTGAGTACCTAAATATTTGGATCAGTAGATACCATATGCTGTGCCCAAATCCTAAACCATCTGGTTCTTTTCCTTACACATTGCCTGGCAAGACTAGATGGATTTTCATGGTCATCACTCCTACCCGCCATGTTCTTGAAGACGACTTGATGAGTTCTTGATGCCAACAACCACGTACCAGCTTGCATTCCAGCTTATGACTGAACTCCTTCCAAACATTCTTTTTCTTTCTTTTTCGATGTCCACAGATTGAGTTCATCGTACCTCAGCTTCTGCAAATCCTGGTATGATCACTAGTGGGCATATCTAGAGCATCAATCTGGATCAAAGGGGGAAAAAAATTACACAGACATGAACTGGAGAAAATAAGTGTCCAAATGAAAACTTGTTCTTTGTGTTTCTCTGTCCTGGTGGTATGCTACCTGGCCCTGAAAGACCCAAGGTCCCACCAATCATCACAGTGATAGTGGAGCCCACTCCAGAAACAGCTGTCCAAAGCTAATTTACCTCCTAATGCTGAGGCACTGTTAATTTATAAATTACACTGGTAATTTGAGCTATTATTAATTTCAGATGGTGTAGGGCAAGCCTAATTAAAATATGACACCAATTGCCACACATATGTACCAAGGACTACCATTTAAAATTAATGGGAATATTAAGTGTGACACTGGTCTCTGAGATTCTTTGCACAGCAATTACAGCGTTCTAGCGCGAAAAGATCTGACAAATGTTGGCCTGGAATTGGTAGTAAATAAACAACAGCCATGCAAGAGGAATCATAATTTCTTTACTGGAATCCCACCTCACTTCCTCTCCTCTTCCTCAACCAAGGTTCTAAAGAGTATATTAACCTGAAATACTGACCCAGAAGTTTCTTACAGTTGGCTCTTGAGTCTTTGGGGGATTCAAGATGATGGTCTTCAGGCCTGGGCTGGGAGCCCTGTTTTCTACTTAGTCAGGGTAACCTTGCATCTTGTAGATTTAATGTTTTTCATGATTTTTTTTATGAGAAGTTGGTGCTCCTTTTCTCCATCAAAGGGAATAGAAGAAAAATGCTGATAGCCATGCAGTACTGATTCCATAAGGTCTAAATATATGCAAATGAGCGCTCTGGGCCAGTATGGTGTTGCTGGATGTCGGCACAAAATTATCATGACGAAAAAATTTCAGGAGAGTGGACAGTGATGGCCCGTCCTTACCGCACAGTGGGGTGTGTTTATTTCACTATTATGGTTGCTGCTGTTGCTATTCTTACTGTTGTCATGACAAGAATGCAGACAGCCCTGTCATGTACAGCGACAGCTTACATGCCATGTACATAATGCTTTGTATTATGCTAATTTTCTTAGTTATTGGTTTTACGTTCTGGGTTAACAGAAACATGTGACATTGTAGAGAGATATTTTTATGGCCTGCATCCAAGAGTCCCTCTTCCATTTCTGGGGCTGTCCACCTGAATGCAGATTCAGGCCAGCTCCCTCTCTGCCTCCCTAAGGCATTTAGGATTAACAGCATCACCCCATGGGCAGTGCATGAGAGTTTTGAAATGTTTTCACGCGTCCTCTGTTCTTTTTCTCTGTCGCTTTTAGGAACTCTTTGAGATGGCAGGCCCATTGTTCTGTGTTACACTCAGCAAAGTGTTTCTCCAATCCTAGCAATAACCGCCCCCTTCAGTTTGTTATCCCAGGACTGAGCCTAATGCCCCTTCTGCTCACCTTTTATAGCATCCTACTTTATGATACTGTCATTCTCATTTTCCTCGCTAAACACTGAAGGGAGGATAATCACAGGAAGTGAATGCATTTGCCTTCCTTACTTTCTGTTGTCAGGGAAACTAAGGCACAGGGTAGCTTCAAGACAGAACTTGGACATTTAGATTCCCTAAGGGTCTTGGGCTCAGCCAGCTGTGGTGCCACACACCTATAATCCTCTCATTGGGGAGGTGCACACAAGATCAGGTATGTAAAATCTAAGCAAAGTAGTGAGTCGGAGGCCAGCCTGGGGTATGAGACCCTGCTGGGACTTACTCTTTGCATAACGGAATGCTCACGATTATACGTCATGTATGGGGTGTGGTAAGGATATGGCCTTATTATTAATGATTTTTTTCTTTTAGAGAAAAGAAATAAAATTTCTGAATGTTTAAGCGATAGGCCAAGATTTGTAGTCATGACTTCTTACTCTTTTCCCTCTGCCTGACTTGTGGTTGGACATTACATGTGTGGTCCTAATGTTGGTTTCTTATTTGGGTTTTATGCCTAAGAGTTCCGGGTGATCAATTGGTCTGGAAAATTGGTATTTACCTATCTGTTTTTCTATTGTGAAGACAAAGATATTTTAACTGTATTTGTCTCACTGCTGATGTTTTTCATGTAAAATATTGTGTGTGTGAGTGTGTGTGTGTGTGTGTGTGTGTGTGTGTGTGTGTGACAATTATGCAATATCCTCAACTGATTCATGCCCAGGCTGGCAATATGCAGCTTAGCATCCGAGGTTTACTTTAAATGGTGCCTAGAGATCAGAAAGAGTTAAGGTGTCTGCTCCAGTCCCAGAGCAGGACCACGTGGTACGATCCCAGGAGTGTAAATGTCAGAATTATTAATCACTTATGGAGATCCAGCTAATTCTTTCCATACATGAGTTCAGTAGGATCACAAACACTGCAGCTGGGACACTGGGGAGCCAAGGGAAAGAGGGTGGGAAGCAGGAAAGAAGTAAGGAAGAGTTGAAAGACACCGTAGAGCTCCTAAAATGTTGCGCCGACAAAGTAGCATTTTTCCGGGTGTTAACTATTCATACTTTGTTTTCTAGTGAGAGTCCTGAGCCTTTGCCTCGCACTCACTGCATCTCGCTCTTTCTCTTGCAGCTGTCGGCTTTGTGAGTGAGGATGAGTACCTGGAGATCCAGGGCATCACTCGGGAGCAGTCAGGCGAGTATGAGTGCAGCGCCTCCAACGACGTGGCAGCACCAGTCGTACGAAGAGTGAAGGTCACCGTGAACTGTGAGTGGCCCTGCCAGACCCCACTCCTTGAGTGTGCGAGGGTGGCCTGCTACTATAACTGCAGCAATGAACCAGCCCTCAGACAGCCAGGAAAGACCCGGCGTCACTTCCGGCTTGCTGCTTTCAACAGCTAAGAGTCCGAGAGTCCAAAGTCACCTGTTTTGTTTCTTCACAACCCCGCGGGTTTCATTCTCCTTTTTCAAAGTAGCTGAGGGTAACTTTATATAACACCAAGTTTTCCTACATGGCTAGCAAATCGATAAACGGCATTGAACACATGCTTTATATAAATATATTTTAAAATCCAAAGTTTTCCTGTAATTTACTCACATGGTGGAGTGGCAACCTTCGCACACAGCTCCTTCAGTAGGGCAGAGACCTGAGCTAGAACAAGACGTCACCTGTGTGTGTAGGCCTTTTGTATCTCAGCCTTTCGTAATGAAAATGTTGCAGTACATAGACTACAGGTAAAATACGTAATTTAAATATAAGTAGATACAAATGCAAATTTGTAGGAAATCTCAAATTTTTTATTTTTAAGTAATAGAAGCAAAATTCAAAACCTCTGAAGGCCAGTGCTGAGAAAACTTCATTTTCCTTTAATCAACCGTCTAAATTCTCCCTGACATTGATCTACATGAATTTTCTACCAATTTCTGACCGCTTTTTTTCTGGGTTCCTTGCCATGTGCCTTGACTTGGTTCCCTATGACTTATGGGAGGTTCTTGCTTATGACAGACTATAACCTAAGACCTAGACCAGCGGCAGGGAAGCCTCTACCCCTCAACATGGGCAGGATGAGGTTAATACTCAGTGTACAGTGTCTTGATTTGTGCTCCAGGTTTGAACCTAATTATGAAACACTATAAGTAGTGAAAGTAAGACAATGCTACTGTATGTCCCTATTATGTAAAGTTTATTTTTCAGATACCTTAAAATTACAATTGTTGACTTAAAGTGTAAAAAAAATGCAAAGGAAAAATTATGGAATTATGGAAATTAGTAAAAGGGAGAAGTCAGCCCATAACATATGAAAAAAACAGCAAGCTGCAGGGTTCACATTCAGAGTCTGTCTTTACAATGCTAAAGCAAAGGAAAGGTCATCTGCTCTAAGACGTACATCATCTGCAAGATAAAAGCAAGTGATTTTCTTAGGAGAACCTTGCTAGTCCTAATACTGTGACCCCAGGGAAAATTCTCCCCAGGATCTGTGCAAATTGACACTTTCCAATACAGTCCACACATCAGGAACAATGCTCCTGCATCAAACAGAACAGTAATTTTAGTGTGTCCTGTTTTTTTTTTTTTTTTTTTTTTTAATACCCACCAGTGCAAACTGCTGGGATGCCACAGGTAGCCGAGTGAAGACTTCAAATGAAGGCAGACCAAGCAAGGAGGTCTAGTTTAGCACAGGATCCATTTCAGAATGCCCGTGGGAAGGACTGGTTTGTATATCCTTCAGGCAACTCTCCATGAATATTATTAGTTATAACCGAGTCGTAGGTGGGAATTGAACAGTTTGAAGTCCTGCACTCTGGCAAGAACCTGGTGTACAGAAATTCTATGAGGATGATTAAAGGGGCTGACAGCCACCCCGTGGAGTTTAAGGCTGATGGGTGGGTGTTGTCCAGTGAAAGTTAAAAGACTTTAAACAGGCACTGTATCTCAAGAGCTGAAGGCTCAACCTCAGTACTGAGAGGAGAAGCAGTGTGTATGCTGAAAGACAATGACTTTCTTAAAAATGGCATCCAGACCATTCCTATTCTCTGCAACGACCCGCACAGCAGTCCGATGATGCAGACCACTAAAAGGGTTACAGGGAGCAAGGAACAAAACCTATGAATGAACCAGGCTTTTTTATTTTCAAGTGTACTCTTAAGTTGCATGGACCATTTTCTTTCTGTAGATCCACCATACATCTCAGAAGCTAAGGGTACAGGTGTCCCCGTGGGGCAGAAGGGGACTCTGCAGTGTGAAGCCTCGGCAGTCCCTTCAGCAGAATTTCAGTGGTTCAAGGATGACAAAAGGTACTGTTTTCTCCTGCATCAGCCTCTTTTGAGATTTCTAATTACAGATAGTTGAAATTTAATTCCTGGGAAATCCTCTCCTGACATCTTATGGGGGGGGGGCTGGCATGAAAGCAAGCCTTTCTAAATTAAGAAAAGCTCAGCTAGGCTTCCAATGTCATCTTCTGTATTGTCACTTGTCAAACAGCAAGACTGAAAGATAATATAATGTAGCCAAGCAAAAATAAGAAAACAAAGCCACCAACAACATTGTGAGCCTTGAAAATAATATATTCTGCAGAAAGTTATTTTTAGCAATTTCCCAAGCCTAAGAAATTCTCTTTGACTCTAGGAGGGGCTCTCAAATTGTCTACCCATCACAGGTCTCCACTCTCCTCCCTGAGGTTCTCAGTGCCGCTACGTACAGGTCCATGACCTTCGTGCACCCTCTCTTGTGTGCATGTTGTCCTTTCTCTGTAGGAGAAAAGAGTCAGGACTGTTCCCTTCCTTGCCATTGTCACAGCCGTCACTGGGATGTTTGTTGTGAGTCCCTGAAGATGATCAGTTTGAGGAGTTATCAAATTTCATGTCAGCGCAGGGGTCAGCAGCTCAGTATAGCCAGGCAGCATGACAATTACCACTATCAAAGAGCTGTTTGGAGGTGGATGAACAACAAGTGAATGTGTAAGCTCTGTCTGTGTTCAGAATATTTTCATAAGAGCAGAGGTAGTGGCACTGGAGGGACAGGAAAGTCCTGTGAGATATGTGGATGGATGAGCAGAGGGAAGGAGATTGGGGATTGAAAACCACAAAGAAATTTTGAGAAAGAGGGATGGGAGACATCCCCATAGAGAAAGCATCTCCTTACCTCAGGGTTGGTGCTACACTGTCTTTTGTGTCCTGGTGCAGTCTCTAAGGCCTCACAATGTCTTCTAGCTTGTCAGCCAATAAACCACATCTTTATCTAGACCCAAGTCACTCCATCATAAGATCCACATCCAGAGAGGGACACTGCAGGGAATTCTAGGACACATTCTGGGAGCCTCTAGTAAGGTGTGCTAGAACTAAGGCAGAAAAAGGTGGACAAATTCACTGAAGTAAGAAATGAAGCTGGTTATTTTCCTTCATTCAAGAGACCAGAAATCCTTTTTTCTCATCACCTTTCTTATTGTAATAAAGAGAAACTGAGGCTTAGAATCCCAAGATCCTATATTCATCTCTGTTTATGAACACTATCAAAGTCTCATTGCTAAGCCACAGCACACTGCTGTTCAAATTCTTGATAGAAAAAAAAAGAAATAAAACGAGCTCTCAAAATGTGAGAGGAAAATACAACCAAAAAAAAAAAAATTACACTGAGGCAAAGGAATTTTGGGGGAGGGTTCCTTTTGCAAAGCTCTACTCCAAGCAGAGGCCACCAACTCTGTCATCATTTACCCTGAAGAAAAGGGAGAGAGTGCCCAAAGCTGGATAGGAGACCTTGGTTCAGGCAACTTTGTGGCCTCCTTAACATCCTTTTTACATCCCTCCTTTTCCTTCTTCCCATTGATTTTTCCATGTCCACTTATTCATTTGCTCATTTATTCATTCCCAGCATTCTCCCATTGAGTAGGTTTCTCTGTCCTCCCAGCAACAAGCATGCCAAGAACATTTCTACCATTTGGTGCCACGGCTTTTCTTCTTTGTGCCACTGAGACTACAAGGCAACTGTGGCCTCAGATCTCAGAAGGAACATGACATCTGTCCAAGTAAATGACAACTGAAGCCCATTTCATTTTCAATGGCACACATAGAATTCTGCCACAAATAGAAGCGGCTTTGGCCAGAACAGACAGTTTTCTGGACGTCTTTGGAGGAATCTTTTGACTGCTAAGTTTGCTTCCTCACCCTGTGTCTGCTGTCAGTCAAAGGGAGAGAAGATGGTGTTTTATATGGACGAACCATGACCACCGAACAGGGATAGTAGCCACTGAATGGCCTACAGCTTCTTTAAGAAACCTAACACTAGTAGTAGTCAGAGGTGGGGGGGGGGGAATCCTTCAGGGCCTAAGAGGGTATTGTGTGTCATCCCAGAGGTGTGAGGTGCTGCGAAGTGCTGCTCATCACCTTACACTGTGGTCAGCTAAAGACATTTCTGAGCTGTCAAGCAAGAACCTGCTTTGGGGAAACCTCTTCCCACTATGGACCTGAAATCCAATTCACAGTTTGGTTCTGATGTTAAGATGTCTTACTTTACCTAGCACTAGTGCATGGGTTTCCTACCCATAAAAGCCTCTCACATTGGCTGTGAGCCTTGGACAGCACCTTACAAGATTAACTTGTATGGAACAAGCTAGAGCTAAAAACAGTGGCCTCTGGTCCCATAGTAGGGTGGGTGCTTCCTGCCATTTTACAGAGCCAACAGGCCTTTCAGTGAGGATAATGGACTCATATTAGTTCATTGCCCTTAGCTTTTGAGGAAGGAAGTCATCTAGGGGAATCTCTCTGGACTACAAAGCAAAATAGGTCCTACAAGCTCACTTGCCCAGAAACTAATGTAGCCAGAGAAGACAGTTCCAGAAGGAGCCCCTGAGATACTCTGAGCATATTGTTCTTCCCAAGTCCTGGGTAAACAAATAGTTGTGTTAAGAAGAATGTGTAATTATCATGATGATATCATGGGGGATATGTGAAGATACCATTAATCCTAGACTTTTAGTCCATCCTATTAGAAAAATTGACCATGTTTTCTTTTTCTTCCCCCGTCACCTGCCTTCTCTTTTCTGTTTCTTCTTTGCCTAGACTGGTTGAAGGGAAGAAGGGAGTCAAAGTGGAAAACAGACCTTTCCTTTCAAGACTCACCTTTTTCAACGTCTCTGAACACGACTATGGGAACTACACATGTGTGGCATCCAACAAGTTGGGCCACACCAATGCCAGCATCATGCTATTTGGTGAGACTCTGCCCTGAGATGGGCAACAGGAGTGTGTGGGAAGGGCTGATGGAGGGAAAGAAGTGAGCTGGGTGACATGTGTGAAAGAATAAGATGGGAGACAAAGGGAGAGCACGTGTGCACGTAAGAATGTAGGCCTCAGAAGTGGGCAGAGAAAAATGCAATGTTCATTTATCTGAAATGACAAAAGTCCTGAAATGGGAGGAAAGGGTGACTTTAAGATGCCAAAAATGACTTTTCTTCCTCCTCAGTGGTATCTGCAAAACTGACTTGGGGATTATAATTGGACAAAATAGTTAAGATCTCAGAGAGGAGCGTTTACAGCTTCCGTCCTTAGCTCGCTGGGCTAAATAACATGTTCCCTTTTCTGAAACTTTCCCAGCCACTGGCACATAAGGAAAAACTGAATAACATTCATAAGAGTTGAATCACAGCCCTTGGAATCCTTAATAATATTCATTTCAGAGACGGGTAGATAAAGAAGACAGAAAATGGGACTTTCCAGGTTCTTTATTTATGTCGATGGCTGGTAAAGGCATTTGCCCATCCTCACCATCATCTTGAGAGATGTCATCTCATTGTTCATGCACCAATTCCTTAGCTCTTTACTGAGGGACTAAGTTTATGAAGCAATTTTTCTGCCCTCATTTTGGGCCTAGCCACTCTATTGCTGGCAGAAGCAGTAAGCAAGCTTCTTGGAAAGCACTGGATGCCTACGCCTTGTATAAGCAATGTCTATGCAGGAGGGACTGACTGCCCATGGCTTTAAAGCCTTAATGGGTGCAGATACTTCTGATGGGCCATGTGATTTATTTCTGCTTGCCTTATGAGCACATTTCTCCATAGTCCACCAAGTTCAATGACTGTCCAATTTTATAATCAGTTGGTCCCTGTCCCTGGGTTTGAAATATACCTGGGTGTGGTAGAAAGGGAAAAGAGAACTGTGAACATCAATTCTTGCTCTTCTGGGAGATTCCAGGCAGCCTCTGAGCCTCATGGGTTCTGCTCTTCTTTCTGCCCCTGCCACATGCCCTTAGTGCTAACAACATATGCTCTGTTGGCACTATCTCTGCTTCCAAATCACCTCCTCCCAACCTCCTACACTGTATGTGAAACACAGCCTGGTGCCCAGAGTTAGTGGAGAGACGTGGGACAGGAGAGGCCATGTTTGGTCCTGGAACACGTAGCTCAGAAGAGGCAAGCTGCGAGTAAAGTGACTGAGACACTTAGAGTCTCAATAAGGATAGCTATAAGCATTCTCCCATGTATGGGGATAGCCATGTGACTCTCTTGTGAATGAAGAACATCATAAGTGCCCCTTTGTGCATGGGAATAGCCATAAGAATTCTCACATATACAAGGATTTGTGACCCTCTTGAGCGTGGGAATAGTCATAAGTACCTCTCTAATCTGTCAGGCCTTTAGGGTTTTAGAGACAATATCTGTCTGTATGCACAAAGGATACATTAGGAAAGTGCAGGTCCCTCCTCCTTGTCTTGAAAATCTAAGGCATATCTGCAATCCCTGAGCACCTCCCCAAATCTTGTTTTGTTGCCACAGCCATTCTTCTCCTTGGAGATGGTCCTCCCCTCCTCCAATCTCTTCCCTGTTCCAAGATGGAGACAATGTTTTTTGCTACTAACCTCCCAGGTCTCTTTTCTCAAGAGGTGTCAGGATGAGAATATGGGGAAGAAGCAGATGTTTTAAGAGTAAAATAATAGGTGCATTTGTGACAAGAAAATCAGTGGCACATGGGCCATAAATCCACTCTTTTCAGCAGACGTCTGTGTGGCAATTACCACTGTGTTTTCTCTCCCTTCCCTCCACCAATGAGAGAGCACATACCCTTAGCCTCATGTAGGTTAATGTTGTCATTGTTGGCCTCCTAGATTCTTGGATTTGAAAAATGTCCATTATGAAGTAATAGTATCTTTGCTAATAACTGGAGGCACCCTGTATTTACCAAAGATGAATAGGATACACATAGGGACGCTGCTTAATGGAGGATGCCACCAGACCTGTAGCATGTTAAATATATAAGAGGAGAAGGCAAACATGTGACCTCTTTCAAATTTAGCCAATTAAATTAGAAATCAATTTAATTTGTTGGCTTCATTTGAAAGACTATTCTTGAAGAGCCCATCCCAGAAATGTTGCATGGGTATCATTGTTCCATGGAACTGGTGAAATTCCTCATGTTTAAGATGAGCCTTTCAATCCGTCATCTCCAGCCAGGTCTTGTCCAGATATTATTATGGCTCCCAAGTTCATAATTAAGGCTCGCTATCAGATAGTAGCACCTCCTTTTATGAATATAGAGCATCCTCTATTAAGTTCTCTCTCCAGCACCATTGCACAAAGCCAGCAAAACTGTTGTCACACTAAAAGTGAGGAATTATGGTATAAGAAACTCCTATGATGTTTGTATTTTAGTAACTGTAAGTCCTATAGGAGCAGGGCAGACCTTGCCATTACCAATCAACAAGGCTCTGAGCACGTGATCTCTGGAACTATAGAGCTGGTACTGCAGTTTTGAGAGAGCTGCTTCCATACTCCTGAAGCCCAGTGTTTCCAGGGTCACTAATGCTATTCAGAAAATAATACCGTGACACCAGAAATTTCTGAATTTAGTCTCTATCTGCAAGGCAATGGGATAATGATTTCTGAGGAAATATTTCACCTGGAAAGGTGATTTGGTCCTTTGCTTCTAGTCAGTTCCCAAGTTCAGCAGAAAGAAAGAGTGAATCCACCTGCTCTGGAAAATATGTGGAGTGGCCTTTTGCCTTGCTTCCCACCATCCCATCCATGTAAAGGGACGCAAAGCATTTCAAAGTTTGTCTTGCTTCACCTTGTCCTATGACCTTTGGTTTGTGTCTTCCTTTACTTATCCTTTCCTCTAGAAATGCTTGTGAAAGGCAGTATACAAACTATATATGAAAAATATATAGCGACTGTATATAATATATGTGTTTGTTTTCATTTTTTTTCTCCTGTATGTCCCCCACCTGATTTAGAACTAAATGAGCCTACAAGCTCAACTTTATTGCAAGGTTAGTATCCCTCTTGCCTTCTGTTTTCACTCCCTTCACCTCAACCCCACACCCCTCTCCTTCTCCCCCTTGCTGGGTTTGAATTCCTGATATTTCTAGCAGTAAAGTTGCCTAGAATGTGGTAGGGGGAGGCTATCAAAGAGGCTCTTGGGAGCTGGTAAAATGCCACCATGGAAACCTTTTTCTTTGCTCATCCCTCACACACTGTCTAGGAGGCTGAGCTTAGTAAGGCAAAGAAAGAAAGAATCATTAAAATGCCAGAGGCCAGTGTTCAGACAAAAGTTTGAGAAACTAAATTTTAACCAATGAGAAGACAATACAACCACTGACTACAGTGTCAGTCCAGGACAAAGTCAACTGAGCTTGAACATGAAGAGTTCTGGTGATGTCCCTCAACAACAGACTCAGACAATTCCTCATGGAGATTCAAATGGTCCATGAAACACATCACCATCACCTGGTCCACAGTTTTTCCTAGAAAGGTCTAAAATCACAAGAAATGATCCAAGGTGGGCCACCCAAAAATTGTAGCTAACAGCTGACCCTTAGGAGGCCCCAGTTCTTAAATAAGTCATGTAATTTTAATTGGACTTTACTCCATCTTCCATAAAGAATAACCTAAGCTTCAGAGACATTTCGGTGTTCTGCTGTAGACATATATGTAAGATGCTCTGAAGTACATTAGCACATTCTGAGTTTCCAGATACAGGCCAAAAGACAGTGACTTCCTCCATATGGGACATAGTCCATGTATTCTTTTTTTTTCTCTTTCTTTTAACCAATTCCTTGACCTCCCCTTCCACTCTCCTTGCTTGCCCCTCTGTGGATACTGTGATTCTTCCATTTCCTCCCAGTCTTCTCAGTCAGTGTGAGAGGCATGTTACAAAGCTGCCACCCCAAGTCGCTGACAGTCGTTTTGTTTGTTTTGCTCTTTTTGTCATGTTGGATATTGAACTATACATGTTGGGTGCTGAGCTCTAGTCCTGGCCTTTGATGACAGTTTGGGCTCCACTGATAGCCCAGTGAGAAGGTACCTACAAAATTCAATGAAAGGGCTTTCCCTACTCCCAAGAGAGTCTTCTGATCTCCCTTATCCCAACGTTTCCCCTGCATCTACCCTGTTCATCCATCTACATCCTAACTGTGTGGACACTCACAGAGGGCAGCTTCAGATCTAAGAGGTGAAAAGAAAGACAAAAAGAAGTGAACTGTGGGGATCTATGTGACAGGTGAAAAAAAATGTTTTTATCATAAGAACAGGCAGAGCTGCATTATCCACCCTTGTGATGCATAGCAGTGTGCTGATGAGTCAGAACAGAAAAATGAAGCAAGGACCAGGGAGGAAGAGAGGGGAGTCCATGGATGGATTCATTCTCAACTTGTGACGCAATTGGTGCCTTTGAAGCCCCAAATGAGGAACATTGCAGATCTAAAATAAAGAACATTAGAGATGTGCTAGCGTCAATGGTAGCAAGCACAGATGCTACCATGGTGCTTTCAGAAGTGATTAAGCTAATTCTGGCCACCAGGACTGCATTGTCAGAGGAAATAGGAGCACATCACATTCTGGGAGTGGCTCCTTACAAGCACTTCCTCATTGAAATGCCAATCGAGTGGGAGAGAAGCATCTCCCCACAATGAGGCCATGTGAAAGGAGACTAAAAGAGGTAAAAACAGCAACAGTTGTACCAATCACCTGTCCTTGCTGCTGAGTGTAGACCAAGGCTGGGCTACTGTAGTGCCATCTTTTGTTGTTGATCAACATAGAAGGAAGTTCCCTTCCATGATGATTTCCCCTTACCCCTTTGTCTCAGGAAACTCTTTGTTGGATGTAAGGAGGGGAAGAACTTTTAGACTATACATGTCTGGAATATGACTTTCCCCATAAGCACTGTATTATGCTGTACTGTAGAAGAAGCAGACCTTGCACTTGAACGTGTTTACTCATTTATCTGAGTTCATTTTCCCCTTGCTATGGCTAGTCTCCAAAAAACTAAGAGAGATCGCTCTTATCTCCAGGAATACCTCCATGGGATGCTAATCTTACGTGAGAAACATATACAGAAAGACTTATATGAATATATGGGCTTCCACTGTCAGGAGACGTTTGGCCTTTAGGGATGTTTGAGACTCCCTTGCTACCTAATATCTGAATGGACGAGAAGGGTTTTGATAAGAGAATTTTGCTCACCCTCAGCATTTTTGCCACCCTTGACGTATTCCTCTGCCTCCCTTTTGCAAACACAACAGATTTCATGTCACCTTCCAGCATTAATATTTGGTGGTGCAGGCCTCTCAACGTGATAAATAAGGACTCTGGGCTCTGCCACTATCCCTCACAGAGAGAGCGCATGGAGAACAGAGCCCACACTGCAAACTCAGCGGCTCCACAGCTGCTCCCTTCTCATCCATGGGCCCTCTATCTTCAATCTGCTCAGATCTGATGATAGCAGTGGGCTCAGAAATGTTGGCTTGTTAATAGCCACAAGCTTGTTACCTCCCAGTGTTAAAGAATGGACAACAAAAGCAAATATCTCCTCGTGGATATCAGAAGGAGATTATCGGTTCTTCCTGCAGAGAATTTAAGATCGTTAGCAAGGCCAGCCTACCAAGTGATCAAGCAGTCAGCATTCCTATGGCAAGGATATGGGGGAAAGTCCATTCTCTGTTTTTTAGAAGAGGGGGTTGAACAGCCATATTCACTCAGCAGTCCTTTCCCCACTGTGAGACTTAGAGACCAGTCCTGAACCCGCCTGAGTGCTTAGATCCAGCTGTGAGTATTTACTTGGCTGACAGAACGATAAATTCTGGACTGAGCAGAAATTTGCAGTATTACCTGACTTAGGGGATTCTCATTCTTTTCCTTGCTGTAATAGTTTCTCTTCTCCATCCTTCCTTTTCTTCTCTTGTTCTCTATTCCCTCTTTCCTATCATTTTCTTCTTGATTAGTCTTTACCACCCCACCATGGTTTTTCTGCATGTGTGTTAATATATCAAAAGCAAAGGGAACAGCTACATTTTAATCAAGACCTTAATGAAGGAAAATATTTAGATTGTCAGGAATTTTTTATTGTTAATTTTTAAAGTTTTATTTTATGCATGTGAGGTTCGGTTTTGTTCTGGGTTTGGGTTTTCTTGTTTTTGTTTTGTTTTGCTTTGCTTTTTGCTTCTTGCATGTCTGTGTACCACATGCGTGCCCTGTGATAGAAAGTGTTTGTATCTTCTGGAACTGGAGTTATAGGTGTTTGGGGAAATGAACCTAGGTCCTCTGCAAAAGCTGCCAGGGCTTTCAACCACTCAGCCATCTCTCCAACTCCTTGCTTCTCTCTCTCTCTCTCTCTCTCTCTCTCTCTCTCTCCCTCCCTTTCTCCCTCCCTCCCTCCCTCCCTCCATTTTGCTGGCTGTCCTGGAACTCAACATGTAGACCAGGCTGACCTCAAACTCACAGGGATCCTCATGCCTCTGCTTCCTGAGTGCTGGGATTAAAGGTCTGTGTGACTGTGCCCAGCTTTGCTTCTTTTCCTGATACCTAAGATGTCACACAAAGGTTAGAGCTTACGGCTACCTTCAGCTTCAGAGGTCCTGACGAGGTTCACACTTCTAGACTAACTAGACACAACAATCGAATGCCAGCCTGACAGGGAGGATGGTGTCAAAAACCCTGTATGTCTTCTTGATAGTGGAACAAAAGTAGTCCTCAGTTCACAAAGGGAACACCAGGCCTGTATTTTCCCATGGTGTGCTAAGCAAAGGTTGGCTGAAACACTCTGACATAGAAAATACCCAAAAGAATTGAGTTTTACATAAGGTCAGAATAAGTATCAATTTGCCCTATATCTTTGCAGATGCTAAAGAATTGAGTTTCTTTCAAAAGGTTTCACCAGGCATGCAGAGTTGGGGGAGCTGGGTAGGAACAATTATGTGTAAGTTGCTTCTGGGCTTTCTGTGTGGTTACTAAAACAGGAACGTATGCCTTCCATTTATGCCTCCTTAGCATAGTCCCAGGTTTATATAGAAGCTACTTCTGCCCACCTGTAGCTCCATTTGAGCCAGTACCCACAACACTGTAGATTATACGCTATAAGTCACCCACAAGTTTTCCCTGCTTGTCTGGGAGCAAAGTCTGTATGGTTTCTTAGTCCCCCAATACCTACCTTCCCAGGCTTTCCTTTCTTATGGTCACCTCCCCTCTTGGTACAGAGATGCACATATGCCAGCCCCTCCTCAGCTTCTGGACTGTTCCAAGGGCCCAGAAAGCACTCCACTGGACAGTCTATGCTAAGCGTACAAAACATGTGGTTATCGCATCCGGCTTTCTGCTCCCACCCTTGCTTTACCTTAGACATTTCTTCAAAGGCAAAATACCAGGTCACCTCTCACATCTATATGTATTCAGTAGGGCTTCTTAAGATTGCAACTATACGGGGCTGGGGATTTAGCTCAGTGGTAGAGTGCTTACCTAGGAAGCGCAAGGCCCTGGGTTCGGTCCCCAGCTCCGAAAAAAAAAAAAAAAAAAGATTGCAACTATACACTTAAATTAGGAGGGGTGCATTTAAAGAATAGAGACAGAAGCACAGTAAGTATTCATGGAAACAAGAGATGGGATGAACTGTATCAAAGACTGTTGTCTCAATAGATAGATGTGAATATTTCTGTCCCCAAAAGAGACTCGTAAGGTGCCCAAAGCTTTGATGCTGTCTCATATGCTCCCTGTATCCAAATGAGCAATGACATGTATTAAGAGAGAAGTAGGTGTATGATAATCATAAATCAAGCCATCAAAGACCACAGAAAAAGTGTGAGAGCCCTGGATATCCTTCTGAGAGCTTGCAGTCAGGAAAATGGGGCTCTTTATAATCTACTCAATGGAGGAAACTTACAGGGGCTTCCAGAGAATTCCATGGTGGCAACATAGGTACAGATGACACTGTCTCAGGAGTCCAGAGAGAAAGACCCATAAGGCCAGCTTGAGGTCAGATATTGAAGGCCACGACTCCTCTGCCACCTACATTGATTCATCCATATTTCTAAAAGGCATAGCTAAATGTAAGTCAGGCTTCTACATGTTATAATTAGCATGGGATGGACACTCAAAATGGTAAAGTATGTATTCTATGGAATCAGCCAACTCTGTCCTTAAGACCACAGAATTTAGTGAAACAATGGAAGCCGTTCTATGAAGCAGTTTAACTTAATGGCTCGGATTCCCAAGGATAGGTGTCTCCTGCTAGGATCAAGCATGTAGATAGGCTCTGCTTCTGTCTGTGGTCCACACTAATGGGCATGCATACACTCCCTTGCCTCCAGTTCACTTCTACATTAAAAATAATTAAGTGGGGGGCCACTGTGGGTGATGGACAGTGATCAGCATAACTAGAGGCAGATATGAGGGGCCTGGGTTAGGCCAGGAACTCTGGCTTGTTCCCAAGACCATTTAGGTCACGTTAAGCGCTACAAGCTATTTTCTGCCTTAACAGTGGCTTATTTTTAATTTTTTTTTTTTAGAAGTGAAAACTACAGCCCTGACCCCTTGGAAAGGTTTGTATGTTTACTTCTTAGGCAGCTGATGCCTTAGTGGGAACGGGGTAGGTAGTTTTCTGCACCTCCTCCTAGATGCCTTCTTCTTCTTCTTTAAGCTCACCTTCAAGCATTCAAGCAGGATCTCTCCCTGATCTGCTATTAAGCCACATTAACCCCATCCCCAGTGATGTCACATCCTGAGTTGCTTCCACTTGCACAACTTTAACTGGCCGTATGGTGGCGCTAACGAGCACCTGCTATAGTCAGAGGAGCTGCATTCTGGGATCCTAGCAGGGCTCGTCTTGTCTTCCTCATGAAGCTCTTTCTAATGCAACAATCTTCTCAGGCCATCGCCTTGCATGCTGCCTTTGCTCATTCCTTTCTCTTCTTGTCTAACTCAGAGCTATTAGGAAACTGGTGACGTGGGGTGGGGTGGGGTGAGGGAGACTTGGGAGGAAAGGGGAGGTTCTTGGGTGAGTCACTGGGACAGGAATAAAATATGTCTTATTTGAGGCTTTCATGGCAGCCAGATGTTTCCAATGGATAATTGACACTCCTCACAGATCTCAGAGACCCTAACTGTCCTGGTAATTAGTCTCTTTAGGCCTCTGCTGCTCTCTAATGAGAGAGTGGCAATAAAGGCATCCGATGTGCAATGGAGGCGTGGCTGGATGAAGCTGGTGACCGTGTCACCAGACAGATGGGATAAGCTGTCACTGTCTTAGCGTCTACTGGAAGAAGGCCTTGCTCAAAGCAGACTGTGCCTTATGTCTGCCAGGACCAAAGATCCTCACCCCATGGCATTCTTTCCCTCTGGTATTTGCTCTGGGTAGGGCCGGTCAGCCTTTAGCAGTGCCCAAATGGCTTAACCATGGACTTTACCCTTCCCTGCAGATACATGATCTGAGCTGGTGGGAAGCAACATTTGGAAACAGAAGTCAAGAGGCCCGGGGAAGGCTCTTTAAACTCTCAAAAGTAAAGTTTCTAGAAATTTCAAAGGAAAATGACAATCCTCAGCTCATCTGTGGGTGTCCTTGGGTACTTCAGTAGATCCCCAGCAGTCCTGAACCCTGGTCTGTGAGTGAGGCTTTGTTTTCTGGTGGAGTGGCTCAGTCCTGATGTCTTTGGTGACTTCGTCAGACAGCGTTAGAAAGGGTGGGGGGAGTGAAGATTTCTGTAAGAGAAACTGAAAGCAGGAGACATAAGGGAAAAGTCTGTCTTTGTTTCCTATGAGGTTTGAGTTTTTTAATCAAATATAATTTCAAAAAAAAAAGAAAAAGAAAAAAACAGAAACACAAAGTAAACACGGACACCTCAGCATCAGTCAGGCTTCTCTCCCTTTGTGGGTAAGAATGGATTACCTCCCTCAGTCAGTGTGATGCGTATCCTGCAATTAAGAAGCCACAGCAAGCCAGATATGATACCAGGCACCTATAACCTGAGAAGCTGGGATCCTGAGGCACAAGGATTAAGATTTCAAATTCAGCCTGAGCTAGGTAGAGAGATCTTGTCCCAAACAACTGAACAAGAAGCAGAAGAGGAAGAAGAAAGAGGTCTAGCTCTTCATCACAGTTAGGAAATCTGCATGTCAGGCCAATAAGGAGAATTAGAATATTGCAATTCTGAGTATTATTTAATAGCAGAATGGATACGTTACTGACAGAATCGAGGAGCATTGTCTATACCACTGGAATCCTGAGTAGAAGTTGAAACAATGAATTAAATGAAGTGTGTTTCAGACAAAGGACTAGAGAATGTGAGCTTATGAAAGAAAAAGAATATGTCTGTGGAGTGCCAGTTTCTCTGCGTGTGCCACGTGTGTGTGTGAGTGTGCATGTATATGTGTGTGGGGGGGGGGTACATGTGCCCACATGCAGTAGACTGAGAATATTTAAGAAAGCATTGGAGGAAGACAGTCTAAGGTGCGAAATAGTAGGCAGATCACAATTGTGATGGTGAACGTTCTACCAAGGAGCCAGACGTTCTTGTTAAGCCTGTAGGGCCCAGCTGGAGCAGTCCGGAGGTGTGGAAACATTACTCTGGAATTAGTGTAAGGGATAAATGTGAGATGTCCAGGCAAGCCATGGCAGTGGTAGCTGCTGAACTCTGTGACTTGGAAGGTGAGCCATGCAGCTGATTCTTTTCAGCAGGTGTGGGGAGACCTCTTCCCTTGGGCCGTCTATTTCCTGCTAATTCAGCTTTCCCCATAGAGGCTGAAGAGACAGGCAGGAGGGAGAAAGAGTATTTGTATGGGGTGAGGCAGTGGGTAGGCTGGATATGATAACTCAGCCTTGAATAAGAACAGCAGGAAGGCCTTGTGAATTTTACCGAGACAATCCTTCTTTAAAGAAAGGTGATGTATTCACAGGCCCTGTTCTCTTTTCTGTAGTGCACTCACTGGCTTAGGAGCTATCCCTACAGATGTCCTGTTTCCCAACATAGCATTAAACCACAAAGTCTGAGGACTGCACCAATGTAGGTAAACAAGAGCATCAGGGAGCACCCAGCAGAGCCGTTGCACAGAGGTTTCAGGTTGGACACAAGGTGTTCATCCTTATATGTCCATTTTTTTTTGTGGCAGGCTGGCAGGGCCTCTGCTGTATTCTGTTTGGCTTATGACTTCTACCCTTCAGTTACGTAAGGAAGAAGGGAATGAAAGAAAAGAGGAGCACCAGTGTGTTCTCAGAGAACTAGCATTCTTCTGGGCCATGGCAGGTAGCTAGACAGAGAGGGTGAGGTAGGCTGAGGTTCAATGAGGAATGGACTTTAAAGTTGAATCCCTGAGTATTCAGACAGCAAAAGAGATAGAAGAAAATAATAGGAGCCCTGTGCTACAGTTTGTGCCCTGATAGACTCAGCGGGTTAAGTACACAGGACACATTTTCAATTGTGTTGGACAAGGTACATGGAGAAAGATTGAATGGACCACTCATTTTACCAGGGAAGAAATGGAACCTGGCTCTCACAGACTGCATATATGGTCTCATTGACAAATCAGGGACAATGGCCAAAGTGGAAAGAATAGAACAGTCCAGACTCACTCAAAGTATAGCAATGTAACCTCTTTCCAGGGGCCTGTCAAGGAGTGGCCTCTCTTCTGGGAAAAGAAGAGAAGTGGGTGAAGGTGACGTGGAGTGGCTACAGGAAGGGCGCCTTAGTCGAAAAGCTAGCAGTTAGATTCTAGAAGGTGTGAGCAGTAGGTGACTAAGCCTAAGTGACAACCAATTGAAAGGTAAGTCCTCAGGGTTTTCATGATCATGTGTTTTCATTACATGTGTCTGCACAAATGCTTTCCATGTCATGTTGCCTGGATCACCTCCCTGCCGGGCACAGAGCAGAACAAGGTTCCCTGGGGCTTCTCAGCATGATGCCTTAACATTGCCAAGAAGCTGTATGAATCTTGTGACCCAAGCTAACATAAAGTTGGACAGCTGCTGACTTCAAAGGGCCAAGAAATGGAATCACATGGGTAGTAGCTAGATCCAAAATTTCAGGACTGGACAGGACAGCCCCATGTGCAATCAAGAAGCATGGTTGAATGTGGTGTGATTTAACCAGAAGTGACACCAATACTGAGCTCCTGAGTAGGGCGATCGGGTTTTGGCAGTGTTCAGGTGAGGACAGGGAGGGAATATGGACACCAGTTCTAAATAGCCCTGAAAAATTCAGTGTACCAGAGCAGATCAGAGCAGGTCTAATCAGAGGCCTTATCCCTGTTCATTATTTCTCTAATGCATCTGATTTCTGACTTTATGTACCATCCAATAATCACCACTTCCTCTTTCATGGAAGTCCTTAGACCCAAAAGCCAAATTAGCCCAGAAGTTTGTATGAGGAAAGCGTGAGCAGCAGTAACGCCAGACCAAGTGACTGGCGAGGAGCTTTTCCTGTGTTGAGCTGCAGGTAGCTTACCGACATGTGTGTTCTTTCCACAGGCCCAGGTGCTGTCAGCGAGGTCAACAATGGGACGTCAAGGAGGGCAGGCTGCATTTGGCTCCTCCCTCTTCTGGTCTTACACCTGCTCCTCAAATTTTGATGTGAGTGCCCCTTCCCTGCCGGGGAGAGCTGCTGCCACCGCATCTCAATTCAACAGCACTGCAACATGAAGCAACAAGTCAGAATCAAATGAAATTCCGAGAATCACAGCCAATGAGACAGAAATTCGAGGGAGGGGAACAAAGCATACTGTGGTAAAGGGGAAAAAAAAAGTCTAAAAAAAGGAAATTTGAAAATTGCCTTGCAGACATTTCGGTACCACTGAGTTTTCTTTCTTTTCCCAAATGGGAAGAAGGCGCACCTAGCTTGGACCCACCCACAAGCTGCACTGTGTGACCTCTCTGTTGCCAGGGTGGGCAAGGGCTCAGCCACTCTGCCCACTAAAGTGCCCCACCATGGAACATTCTGGAGTCGGCCATCCCAAATTTCATCGGTCCATAGACACAAGCACAGAGTGAGAAACAGGGGCCCAGAAGTGCCACGGAGGGCCCTTTGGTGGGCTGCGCGATGGTGGCGTGTGTCATGAAGTGTGAAATCCGAAGTAGAAAAAAAAACAAGAATAAAAAAAGAAGAGAAGAAAGAAGAAAGAACAAACGAAACAAGACAGCCTGACAGCACCATAACCCCACAAGCAACAGTCACAAAAGACACCGTTAAGCTTTCGGTTTTGTTTTTTTTTTTTTTTTTTTCATTTTACCACATGGACATCATGGATAATAAGGGATTCTGATTCATTGTTAATTTTATTAATTATATTTTCTGATATGAGTCTAGAACTTAGGGCAAAAACAAGAGACAAAACTAAAATTACACAGGCAAGGGTGAAGGGAAGCGTGTTTCTTAAGTATTAAAAGTGAATAGTATACTTCTTACCTAAGTTTACAACTGGTGGACCAGACACCAGGCACTAACCACCTGGCGAGGCTTTGGCAAATCCACCAGACACACATGTGATTTAACAAACACCTCCACCAGCGTCATAGATTCCTCCTCATCTCTTGCAGACAGAACTATGCTATCTATACACTACTTAGACACGGAAGGTTGGTCTGCACTCTATCTTGGTTTGTTGGCTATGCTTCTTTTGATGACATATATTATACAGTATATATATATATATATACATATATTTTTTTTTGTTAGAGTTCTAGCCATTTTCTTTCTCAGCAGGGTCCTTCTCAGACATTACTGCATGCTGTATATGGCGTTAGCTGTGTGTTGATCTTCTAAAAGATGATAGAGTTTACCGGTAATTGTGTAATCAGCTCCTTCCTTTTTTTTTTTCCCTTGGGTTATTTACATGTCAGAGACATTTCTACAAAGCAGAAAGGACAACAGAAACAATAACTAATACCAGGCGCAGCATCTTTCCGGGTGTGGCTCTCTGAGGAGGAGGCTACCAGCTTGGCTTCTCCATCACACCTTGGGGCATTAACGGACAGCAAGCAACTGAAACAACTAAACCAACAGTAATCACTTGCTTTAGCCCATTGTGGGAATCCCTGATGCCTTTTGTGACTACTGGAGAACTTAATCCTCTTGGTTTATTTTATTTAATTTTCCACCCTTGTGTGAGTGCGTATGAAAGAGAAGAAAAATGCAGTTTTTAGGTAACCATTTTTTCCTTCCCCGAAGTCTGGGGACCAGAGAGGCCTCGGGGAGGGGTCCTGGATGTGATGAGGGAAACTGGGATTGGGGGAATAGGGGAGGGATGGGTTGTCTCTGACTTGACATTAAAAAAGTGTTCCATGTCCCTCTTCACCTGGTGTGATACCTTCTTTGGTCATGGGGGAGGGGGAGGTGAATCTGACTGGCTGACTGGATGGAGGTGGGGCTGTTACGGTGCTTCTGAGATGCACAGAAACTTGCCTTGGCGAGCGTTCTGCTAAGAAAATGGTGGAATTTGAACTACCTCCATTCTCTCGGTTGATGCAAGGAGAGCCAAAGTTTTGTGAGGACCCTGCCTTCAGTACCTTCAGAGAGTCTCATTGGAAAGTGCTACTCTCCTATCCTGACAACCTTGGGTTTCCTTGGTGGGCCGATGGTCAGGTTAGTCATGGTCTCTAGTTCCAATGCATGAACTCTTGTGAGGTATGCGTGAAAAGACAAGGCAGAATTAAAAGCAGAGAAACGTTCATCGTGGTGTGTATTAAGTAACCCCACATCGTATGAATTAATGTTCTGAGAACTGACTGCCTTCCATGTTTGCCACCACCAGCCCCGACATCCAAATTTCACTTATAGTCATAAATTAGGAGGAAAGGATGATTTTAACAGACCAGTATTCAAATAATTCTAAGGTTGATTCTAGAAATGAAACACAAAGATTGCTTGTGAGTTGGGAGTGAGGTATCAGGCTGACCTGTTGGGAATAGCTGTCCTTGTGATTTCAGGGCTTAGCTTGACCTGAAGGAGTCAGGATATTTAACAAGAGTGCTGGCATTTCCAGCTCCGACTACCAACACTAACTTGGGATTGCTCACTTCATGTCTCTGCCCTGCTGTGGCTTCATACCCCAATCTCACCCTCCATTGGTAGGTAACTCCAGGGACCAGACAACTCAACAGTGTGTGGAATTGTCTTCCTACGTCTCATAGACTTCCTTGCATTGACCTTTCCCCTCTGACCCAGCACCACTGGAAGTAAGGGGCCTTGCATTTTCTTAGCATAAAAAGCATCAGTGAAAAGGCAGGGCAGGAATTAAAAGCAGAGGAAGATTTATCAGCAGCAGTGGATAAGGAAAGTGAGAGTTATTTCCAAAACTGTGCCCTCCCACAACCAAGAAAGTATAGGGATTTTATTCTGGGAACCTATAGCAATATATTCATATATGGAAGTACTTTAAGGGTGGACCCAGAGACACAGACCCATTGCTTTCTGTTACATAATGTGTTCAATTTTCTCTAAGTGTAAAACTGCTCCAAGTAATAAAGTCAATACTTTCTTAATTTTAGAAAAAAAATATGAAAGCTCTAGGTGAAATTTTTCTATCCCTCCTACACCTTTGTCCACACTGGGAGATTTGGCTTACAGACCACACAGCTCACTGGAATCAAGGGGAGAAAGCTCAGGTGACTCTCTTGTTTCTAAAGTAGAAGCCAGAAATCTCCCTGAAGAGCACGTTTCAGCACAGCTGCAAAGATACACTCCCCTAGGTTCATGAGATGAGTAGATTTCTCTTTCAAATATGCAACTACTAGATATCATTGAATAACTTCCCTAGTACTACTAGCTGATATACACACTCTTGTCACTAATTATGATTCATGTCAACCTAATGTCCCTGTGTTAATGTCAGCCAAAGCCAGCCTTGTAAGCTGTCACTGATGAGTAGAGTCTACCAATGTCAATCGACATTCCTTTTGCCTGTGGCTATTTTGGTGATCAGTTATGGAAGAGCATGTTCTTAGAGGACCATTTACCTATGGCTGATGAGTTCTCCAGGCAAGAGGTCTCCCTGAGATATCTTGGAAGTGAAAGTTTCTTCTATCATTTGCAGATGCCTGAGTCCCAAATTGCTTAGGAAATTCACAGTGGATGACATTCTCCTTCCTAAGCCTCCTTGTAAATTTAGAATTTATCATGGGGGCAGGGAAGAAAGGAGCTGGCAGGAGCTGATAGGGACAACCCTCAGGCCTTCCTTTGCTGGAAACAAGAATGTGGTAGAGTGTTTATTAAAATGTGTGGAAACAATCACCCCGCATAGAACCCGTGGTGAGTTTTTGTTTTTTTTCTTCAAAGAGAATATAAGTCCAAGTATACTGGACCACTTGTGACTTGGAGAAAAGTCAGCATCGTACTTAAGAACCACTCCATCCACTCAACACTAGGGTGTCCCATAGGGAAATTGTAATCAGGGAAAAGCAAATTGCTATGCTATGGCAGCCTCTTTGGGTGTAGAGAGGACAGCTGTAGAGGAACAAACCCTAAACATTTCCACCAAGTATTCCTATGGAATGTTGTTCATCCTCCAACAGAACAGCTGCACCCATCCAGACACACAGATGTGCAACATCTTTCCAACCCTTGTAAATGAGTCTCCTACACATATACTCTACTCCAGTTAGCCAGAATATCTACTTCCAAGCATGGTGATTACCTGTTAAGGCTAAGTCTTCACTCAGATCTGGAGACTGTACCAATTCAGGGCAATGTTCATAAGCAGTGGTGCAGCAGTGGTCTCATTGTGCGCTGTGACTGCTACTGCCGAATGCCAGTTATTGTTCTTCAAGCAGCAAACAAGTGAGCAGATGAATTAGCACCCAAATCTGCCTGAGTGTTAGTATACTCCACTGCCTCTCCTGTCTCGATCTTCCACTTCATGGACTTTCAGTTTAGATGGGATGACAGTAGCACTCATGTCAATCACAGGAACCTATATAGATAGATATGTTCGAGTAGCAAGTGTAGAGTGTGAGTTCAGCAAAACATGGATGATTTCCTGCTATTGCAATTGTTAATAAAAATAAGCTACTTGGGAGTAAAAGAGAACAATATGTGAAAAGGGAGTGCTGTGAGGAACCAGCCATCTCCGCTCATGCAAACCACAGTGCAGGGTGGGAAGAGCGGCAGGCCCAATGTGTCTGTACATGCCAGTCATTTGCTTGCGGCAGACAATCAGCTTAAAGCAATTGACCTCAGTGGTGTCTAATGAAGGAAGTAAGAGCCATCTCTTCTCAACTTACAGATTTTAAAAGTCTAAGCCAAATTCCAGAGCTGATTTGACTCGGACCTTGCTCATTGGTATTTGATTGGGTGATTAGTGTTTCCTCTGTTATCCCTTGGCTACCCAATCAAGCCACTGGAAGCATTTGATCTTCCTTCTCCCTGTTCTTAATTCAAACATTATTTCCATGAGCACTTGACTTCATCCTCTTGGAAGGCAATACATGCAAATTAATGTTCTCAGGATTTGTGAATAAGGACTCTCCAAGTCTCTACATTCATCTTGTACAGCTCCATGAGTCTGCCTTCATGCCCCATATGCTGTGAGTTGAACCTCGGTAGGCCAGATCCATTAGTTTCTGAGCTCTGGTTAAGATCTCCTCTTCTGGGGTTGGGGATTTAGCTCAGTGGTAGAGCGCTTGCCTAGGAAGCGCAAGGCCCTGGGTTTGGTCCCCAGCTCCGAAAAAAAAAAAAAAAAAAAAAACCAAAAAAAAAAAAAAAAAAGGATCTCCTCTTCTACTCCTCTTCTAATTCATGTCTGAGGCATTCTGATACAGCAACCTTTAGAAAGGTGACCTGGTTTGGCTTTAGTTTTGAATGCTGACTTTATTTCCATGCAGTCCAGAAAATAACTTGAATAACTTCTTCTGGCATATGGTGAAAGTATGTGAGTTCATCTCTATGTTTTGGAGGTTATTAATATCTTTGAAACAAATATCATCTATGCATCTATCATATGTTTTATTAAAATTTCCTAGAGTAGCCATAGCACTTATGCTGTTCCAGTGACTTTTAAAGTTTGGAATTCCTGAGTATTGGTGCTGCATTTTGAATATGAAATTGAGTTGCTAATATGTAGAGCAAGACTATAGTCCAAATGCATCACTAGTTTATTAGGTTCCTATTTCTCATCTTTTATATAAAATGTTGTCATGGAAGATTGCTCTATCTATCTTTAAAATGCAATATTAAATGACTTTGGGTTTTTATAAGATTCCCTCAAGACAAAATTCTAGAAAGCAGCCCTTTAAAATTATGCAGATAGAAGGTGCAAATCTGGACAAATTGTACAACAAATGCATTGTCTTTGCTTCTGGCATGGCCTCTCAGAATGGAAAACATAATCATAGTAGCGATTCTGCAGATATTTGAACTGGCTCCTTTTAAAGTTGGGAGATGGATCCTGAGGTACTCGGAAAGGAGCGCTGCTTAATAATAGACAATGGCTTTTCCTAAAACAGCGAATGGCGTTAGTACAAATCTGCCCTGTGCATGGCACAAGACAAACACACTGTAGGATTTCTGGGATAAGAAACATTCTTAACGTTCATACTGTGTGTGTGTGTGTGTGTGTGTGTGTGTGTGTGAGAGAGAGAGAGAGAGAGAGAGAGAGAGAAACAGAGACAGAGAGACAGAGAGAGAAGGGAGAGGGGGGAGAGTGAGAGAGAGACAGAGAGAGACAGAGACAGAGACAGAGACAGACACCGAGAGAAACTGTAATTATTTAATTGCTTAATTCTTCAAAAGATGCAACACCTTTTATTCCTATTCCTCACACTTGAAATAAGAGGTCATACATCACTGGGACAACTGTTGTGTTCAAAGTCCTAGCTTACATTTGTTTGCACTGGATGCATTAGCAGTTTGCATACTGCTGGTTCAACTCTAAATGTAAGCAAAACCCGTAGCCAAAAGTTGCCTTCTGGCATTGGAAATCCCCGGGTCGCTCTCTGTGTTCTTCCACACTTGACACCTATTTCCCTTAATCATAACAGTTCCCACTTGAACCCACATCTGCGCCGCTGTGGGCACCTTTGTGAGCTCTGTGAGAAGTATTCGCTCACATTCGACTAGCCGTTTTTGCTGCAGCACGACATAATGATTCGTGCCTCGCATACCTTTGGATATGTGTCCGCTCTTTTAGAGTCCAAAGAGAAAGGAACGAGATATCCACACAAGAACAAATACACAAAGCCCATTGTCGAACTTCAGGTGATTTATGGACTACTTCAGACTCACCACAGGCCCTCATCCTAAGAGCCTTTACTGTGTGGTGCTGGCGAGCTGGCTCTATGTTTGAAGTGCAAGTGAGAACTTGATTTTGTGTCTCCTGGGAAAATCTGGGGTTGTGGGGAGGGGCATCCTGACCTAGCCAGGAGCATCCATGACCTCAGCACTCAGGATTGCTGTGGATACAGAGTGATTCCAGGGATACCCTGCCTGCCCAGCTTAGCTGAAGTTGAAACAGTGAACTCCGGGCTCAGTAAGAGACCCATTCTTAAGAAAGCAGATGAAGAAGCACCTGAGGAAGGCTTACTAGGGTCGACCTTTTGTTTCCATGTGCCTGCACAGGTGAGTATACCCACAAACACACATGCATCACCCTCACCCAGAGAGAGAGAGAGAGAGAGAGAGAGAGAGAGAGAGAGAGAGAGAGACCCTTATTGTGAAATTTTACCCAAGGTGCTTCTTCTGGATTACGCAAATGTCCCAAATATATAGTTTTTTTTTAAAAAATCATTCAATATATTTTGATATGTGGATATCATGCAGCAAGCAGGATGTCCTTGCAAGTCACCCAGAAATCTCGGTGTGGACTAGAATCTAAACACTGAGAAAGCAAGCCTGCGATGTTCTACTGCCCAGGCTTTGTCCTCCAAACTCCTTTTTGCTGACTGACTCTTCTGAGTAATGTTTCTAAATCCGACACAAGTTTTGATTAAACCGAATGTATTTGTAGCTTTGTTCATGATAACTACTGGACCTTCCTGTCACCCAAACAGCTCATAACCCACATGAAACCAAAGGAAATCGAATCAGCCCAGTTTTTCTCATGTCTGTTAAGGCAGGCATTTGATTTAATAAAATGTAACTTATCCTACACTCTCAAATATTGGAGTCCCAGGACAGGGTGCGCGCATGTGGCCGGGCTATGTGGGGAGTGGGTACTTTATCCTTTTCACTAGTATTTTCTTACTTGGATTCTGGGTAGGTTCTACTCCCACTCACAGTGGGAAGCAATCCTTATCTGCCAAGCCAGTGCTAGCACAGCATGTATGTAAGAGGGTCAGGCAAACTATACACCCAGCCTTAGTTCTGAACAAGAAAATCAATATTCCACAGTGTAATTCACTAGTCAGAAGTAATTGCCCACCCAAACAACAACAGCACAATTTCAGTAAATGCATTACAAGCCTGTGGCCACCCCTGGCAGATGCTTCAATGCTGCTATTTCACAAATCCTGCAGCTACGCTGCCTCCTGTAACACTTCCACTAGTCTATGTTCTCTGTCCCATAGAGAATGAAGGGCCCATGGCTCCAAACATTGGAATCCTAGCAGGATTAGTATTAGAATCTCATCATTTCTGGTTATTAAATACTGTTTAATAGGAATTAGTGAGATGGAATCCACAGCAAATGGTAGAGAGAGTCCTAGTGAAGTCTTGCACTTGGTGAACAGAGTGTGTGTGCTTAGGAAGATTGAGGCATTCCCTAAATTGTCAAATGAGAAAGTCTCTAGCTCAGGAACCTGGCTCAGCAGTGTCTCACATTTCTACACACTTCCCCCCAGTTCCTATCTTTTCTGTATCATCCTCCACCAGCATAGTCTCCCTGTATACTAATAGGGTAAGTTGCCAAATGTCTAACAGTACGTATGCGAAGCAGTTGTTCTGCTATGTGCCTTTTATTTTCGGGGTGCATTCAAAGAGTGCGACCACCACTTGGAAGAAGGGGGCTATGTGGGTGGGCTGCCCCAGGAGTGTCCATTTTCCATAACTTGAGTAAGACTTACAAAAACACAAAGTAGAGACACCCAAATATTTGGCCCATTCATTCAAATTCACCAACTGACGTATAATCCAGTTTAGCCACATGAATAGAACAACTACCAATACTTCTTAGAACCAAGAGTGTCAAGTGTCCCTTGAGGGACAAGCCTGGGTCATGTTAAATTCCCATTAGCCAATGGCCAGTGCTTTCTGGTATGAAAGGCTTATGAAAATTCTGTCTTCAAACTACTCACACACCAGGATTTTAAAACATGTTTTTGAAACATCAGAACTCCGCTGAAAGCTCAAGAAGGAATTAAATACATTTCTTTCTGCTGTTACCAACATTTGGGTCTAGGTAAAGAGTTATTTTTTTTCCAGTGAAAATATTTGTCTGAATCATTTTATCTTCTTTATGGTGCATTTGTTTCTCAGGGTCACCAGAAACCACTGGAGAAATTAAAGATTCAAGAATCTCCCTTCACGAGGGGGAAATGAATTATACTTGAGACTTGATGTGAAACCACACTTATTTACTCCCCATTATTTACTGAGGCCCCAGGAAATCCAGTCACTGTTCTAGATGCTGATGATTAAATGGTGAGCAAAATAAAAAACACTTCCTGCTCTCAAGAAGTTTCCAAGTTAGCAGAGGGGAAATCAATAATGGAATTACGACACATACAGAGAATGGATGTGCTGTGTGTGCATGTTCTGTTATGAACACCTGCCACACAGGAAGCCCATCTAGGACGCCAGCTAAGAAAGGTTCCTGGTGAGACCTGCACTGGCCCATCAATGAAGATAAGTTAACTTTGCCAGTACACTGTGGACCTAATGACTTTGCAACTACAGCACAAAGGCCCAGAAGTGGGAAACACAGCGAACTTAGGCAAATGTTTTTCTCTGACTTTTACTTCCCCATGAATCTCATCTCAATGGTCTACTGCCTCTTTTGTGGACAGGGAAATTTCTAACATATAATGGAATTCAATCCAGTATCATTACTATTTATCCTAAACGGACAATAATGTACCAATGGATTCTTTTATTTAAAGATCACTTGAAGCCTAATTTTAGGCTAGCCTTATAACTTAGTGTAGGAATCCAGAATCACTGAAGGAGATACCTATTCAATGGGCATCTTCAACGGAGGGCTGTGTTCTTAAAACAAGTTTCTCTCTTGTGAGCTAAATAAATAAACCCAGGATCAAAGAGCGTACCTCCTCGTGTGTTTACATGCCTATATGTAAGGCCTTGGGTTCAATACTCAGCACCAGAGAACAAGACAATGTAAGTCACAAAGAGAACATGCAATTCTTCTCATTTTCTTTGCACAAACAAAACTTCAATTCATCCTTGACATCTTCTGCAATGAGTGCACATAATCTATCAGAAATAGACATCAATTCCCATCTATATCTTATACACTTAGTTCTCTTAGGCATCACTCCCTCTTTCATGCATTCACTACCTCTATTACCCTACCTCTTTCATAATTTCCTGGCATCATTGTTCCTAAACAGTATCCATAGAACAATGCTGGGGTGGTATTAAAACTGAACAAAACAAACAAAACGAGCCCCATCCTCTATGACCCACTGTCTTTGATAAATTGAAACTGACAACTCCTTTGGGGAGAGCTGTTTCTCTGATCCTAATTTACATATGAAGAAAGTCAGAAATAAGTACATACACAAATCTCAAGAGGTGAAGTCAGCGAAGGGACTCTGGCAAGCTCTAGCAGGCCTTGCCCTTCTTCCAGATCCCATCTGCTTGGTTACAAACTCCTGGCCACCAAGATCCATTCCCTTGTTTGACCACTTCTTCCTTCTGAGATTGACAACCAAGGTTCAGCTATCAAAGCATTGAAGTCCAGTAATCACAGCCTCCTTTGGCCTCACCTAATTAACATGTCCATTTACAATTAAATACCTCACCCTAACACAGGCTTTTCCCCTTTACCCTAATAAACTGAGGTTTTCCTATGGGCCATATTGATCTCCTCTCTGCCCACAGGAAGTCCTTTGTCCTTCCCAGAGAAGCATCTATGACCTTTTCCCCTGGTTCCCTTACCTTCTCCCTTGTCCTCTCTCTCCAGCCTTTTTCTCTTATTCCCTGACCCTTTTTCCTCTAGGGAGGAAAATAAACCTCTGGACTGTCCTGAGCTGACACCTTAATAGTCTTTGAAGCTTGAGATGTGTCTTGTAATCACCAGGATACCATGGTTTAACTGGCAGCAATTTCTTCACACCAGTAGTAACTGGCAATTCTTCTAGTTGCTAAGGCATAGAGTTTTTTGAGTGGATAGATGGGAATAGACCAGGGCAGCCACTTTGAACACTTCTGCTTTAGGCCCTGTGTCTGAGAGCAACGCAACCTTAGTATAATGAACATGGTGGAAATGTGAGTAGCAAGCAAACAACAATTCATGTGGTCATCATCACTGGACATTGCAATTACTGTTATTTTAATTTTATAACAAAAACCCAGTAGGGTGGGTTACATTTAGATAGGTTGTGCTTCTTTTATTTAACATCTGCTGGTAATTATATTTAGACGATAAAATATTTGTTCCCAACTCTGTCATGAGATATTTTAAGGCGTCTAATTTATCCCATTTCTCATCACTCTGGTTAAAACTAGATATTCCTAATTTTGTCATCCTTTTTATTCTCTTTGTGAGTCATTTTCTTTGAACACAGTTCAATGTTTTCTCCTGTTAGAGAAATAAAAACGTTCTACCTGATAGATAAGTCACTGGCCTTGATGTAAGTACTTTACTTATTACATGCATGGGTGACTCAGAATTGGACATTCAGGGGTTCTCAGCATCACCACCAGTAAGGGAAGAATATCTGCTTGTATTATTATACCCCAATAATAGTATTCAATTTTACATCTTTCTGTGTCTTTACAGTTTATTATGTATTTTAACATAGTCCTTCTCATTCAATCTGATTTAAGATTCTCCAGAACTATGGGGGCAAGTCTCATCCACTGTCCACTTCTTCTTAATTGTATTTCTCTCTGCACATTCTCTGGGCTTTTCAAAAAATTTCAAAGTCACGCATTAGCCTTGGGGAGGCCAGTTCCAGAATCTTGGGAAATCCTAGAGGTATTGACCTACGTGGTGACAAATCTGCCCCATAGACTAGATCTCACTGATAGGTGTCCCACACCATGCTGGTCGATAAAGACTAAGGTGGAGAAAATCAATGCAGCATGCATAGCATGTATATGTATGTGCAGCACAGCATCGTGAATCTTCACAGGTGCCAAAAACATACGCACATTCTCCGTATGCTGCAATTTCTGGAAGGTTGAATGATTTAGTATACATTGATGTTGGCTGAATTTTCTGCCTTGGCCTTATGGAACCAAGTGAATTTCAGTGCACATTTAGAGGGGCTTGCCTGTGTATTACTCTGGTGCATGGTAGGAGTGCATCATAGGAACTGTGGCTTGCAAAGATAGGATGGCTTCTGTTGGGTCCCCGCAGCTCTCGTAATAACACAGATGCTGAGTTTCACCCACCATCTAAGCCTAGGCACTGCCTGTCAACCTGCTATGCCATGCTAACTGAGAGGATTTGGGCAACCTTTAGCTTTGCAAAATTCTGAAGGCTACTGTGGGCTGATCTCCAGAGAACTAAACCTCAGAGTTTATATATCGCAGAGAATTGTACCCTGCTTGCTTTTCATCTTCCAGTGCCCTGAACACACATTCAAAGATTCGCTACTTTAGGAAGATGAATTCCCTGAGACTTCTTGATGAACCTGATAGTTCTAGGGCTAGATTTATATCCTGAATGCCTCTGTGGTTAGTTATCCTTGCTCTCCTAGGCAATAACAGGTGCCTAAGACCCATTGATACAATGTGGGTACCAGCCCTTTATGTTAAACAGCATCAGTGGCCCAATCCTTAAGCCCAGCCCTAATGCTAGAGGCTGAAGAAACCTCAGAAGTTTCCATCCCTTGAGAGGTTTTTCCCCTCCCTCAATTCCATTTAAATCCACGAGGCTTCCAACCCTCTGGAAGGTCTGGAGTTGCTGCTAAGGCTTGGGGAGAAGCTGCTGTGAAAAACAGAGGTTGTTGCTAAGCAAAGGCATTCTCAGGGAGGTGCCTGACAGAGGAAAAACAGCACTTGGTTAACCTGAAATTGATTGACATGAGAGCTCCTCAGACAGTCAGCTGCTTCTGCCCAGGTTCCAGTTCCTATACAGAAAAGACAATGAGCACCAATCACACTTCAATGGGATGTATATTTTCCTGTCAGTGGTGGATAGGTTAGCTAGTATGGCAAACTACTAATGCCAGCAGCTGTTCATTGTGTCTTAAGGTAGGAGAGCATCCTCATCATGCCTTCAGTACCAGTCCCATCATCTTCTGTTGAAAATAGGTGTGTCTCTTATGGACACAGCAGCCATCCATTTCTACCCTACTGTTCTCACCCGGTCCAAGGAAGCTACAGAGGAAATAGTTTGTCCCTGATAAGGGGCTCTGTAGATCCTGTGTGATATGAGAAGTAACCCTGAGATCCAGTATTCAGATAGATTTGAACTAGAAGGATACAAAATAACCAACCAGCAGCCACAACTTCCTTTGCGAGCTTCACAGCCTGCTCGACATCGTGATGGGTGTGTTTAAAGACTGGAAGTCTGTTCAGGCTCTCCCCTTCTGTCTGTAGGTAACTTCTTGCCTACAGTTCAAAGGCAGCCTTATTTTAAAAGACAGCAGAACGTGACAATGGGTCAAATGGTGCTGCACACATTCTAAGGATGGCAAGAGAGCAAAAGGTTTTGGCCACAGATGGAAAGACCACAGAAGTATCCACAGGCAATGGATTACGAAAGAAAAAGGTAAGAGTTGGACAGCAAGAAGGTGAGCTGTCAGCAGGGAAAGGCACTCAAAAGGCATTTCTACCTGGAAGTGAACAGAGCAATTAGGCTCTTTTCTAGAGAGAAGACATTGTTAGAGACAGTGAGAGTCAGTCGTGCTCAAATTTTGGCTACTTGGAGCACTAGTTAACAAAAAGACCAAGGAATATGTCAGGCCAGTGCACACAGCTGACTGTTGGAAGCTTTAACTGCAAACACTAGGTAGAAACCTACCCTAGCAGCTGGCCTGGCTCTCATGTAAGTCCTTTCTGTCCTTTACTTGAAGACTTACCAGCCTGATAGGAGACGTCATCTATTCCTGACAACCTCTGCGGACAAACTTGTCACCCTTTCCCTGTGGAAAGTACTGGAGAAAAGAGAGAGATGTAGAATGGAAATGAATGCAAACTGAGGACAAAGCTTTTGTTCTCAGACCTAGTACTCGAACAAGTAGAGGTCAAACAAATCCTTTATAGCTATCGAGCAAAGACAGGCCAGGAAAGCATCCAATGATGCAGAAGACTGGGAAACCCTGCTGTGCCAAGATTTAGTTGTATGCCATTGAGTGTCTATTTTTTCTGCCTGGTAAAATCACTCCTTCTATCTTCCTTCACTCCACTTTATACCAGATTTTCCTGGTGACTGCCAGCTTCCACCATGCTCCTTTTAACCTAGCTCCAGGCTGGAACCTACTTACATAGAGAACACCAGCAGAAAATCCAAATGGATAGAAAAGAGAGCTTTTAGTCTCCAGTCCCTGGGCCACTCCTCACTAGATTAAAATTATCCATGGGGAACAATGTCCTTCTATAAAGGTCTTGGCTTTGTGCAGTTGACCTCCCAAAGTCATAGATATAGACAGATTCTCGTAGTTTTGATCCTTGGACTGGAAGACAGTAGTCATTTCCTATAGCTGCTGTCCTGAATCTCAGTCTCTCTCTCTCTCTCTCTCTCTCTCTCTCTCTCTCTCTCTCTCTCTCTCTCTCTCTCTCAACTCCTGAATGGTTTGTATCCCCCCACCCCCAAAATCTCTAAGCATCTTTTGTCTTATGTCTCTTGGTAGTTGAAAATCCCTGACCATGATAAAAAGGTAAGCTGGGCTATCTATATAGGACAAGGACTGTCAGGAAACACATACAGAAGAATTTCAATATCTGAGTAGTTGCTATAATGGCCCAGGGGATCCCACCGGAAGTGTACACGTGGTACAAGTGGGTGATGTCCCATTTGTCCTTTCCTGTTAACTACTCCTGTCTACTTTTAAAAATAAAGAAACCACGGCTCAGGAAGGTCATATGAAATGGCCCGATGTAATTTTCCTGTCTGTAAAGGTCTAGGGGCAACAGCTTACAAATCCTTTCAAGATGGTGAATGTCACACACTATATATAAAGTGTGGCATATAAAAGAAATATGTAAGAAATTCCTTCAAAGGGGTCAGAACCTTGATTACATTTGTGCTCTTTACCTGCGATTTTTTTTCTTCCCCATCAAGTCAGTGAATTTGGTTTCTGTGCTCCCCGAAAGAGCCTATGTTCCAGAAAAGACTTTATCTAATGCTTTGTTTTCATACAAAGTCTGTGTGCTTTTGGCATTTAATGAATGTCTATTAATAGTCCCCTGCCCATGGGAGGCTTTGGGCTCAATGTGATCACTCTATGTTTCTTACACATGCAAGATAACAGAGTGGATTTGCTCCATATACTATAGTAGACTGACCCTAGGGGGCTATCAGAGACCATTTAGATCAGCTTCCTGTCTTTGCCCAGCATAGGGCCGGAACTATGGCCACTTAGCACTGTTCCTACGGATATCGATGTTCTAGTGTCCTGGAGGGTCCTGAGAGGCTCAAATAGCCTTGATAGTATGAAGGAGCTTCCTTTCTCTTCTCTGAGACAAATCCCTCCTGCCAGAGCTTCAGGTGATACTGTACACGCAGGGACCCCAGGCACTTAGATGCAAGGCAGAGAAACACAGATTTAAAATCAAGGCAAACCAAGTTAGGAATTATGACAAACAGCTAAAGGACAGCAGTCCTGCCTTCCAGAGGTGAGAACAGAGTAGATGCCTTTCCCATACCTTCTGTGGCAGTCATTTACTAGCTGAAGGGACGGGGGTGGGGGTGGAGGGTTGAACAATCACTGGTAACAAACAGTTTGACAGGAGTCTGGCCCATATGATATTACAAGGGTGAAAGTTATAAAAGCTACCAAAGTTTGTTGCTCAGTCCTTCGGTCCCATACATTGGAACCATATATTCTAAATGCCTGAGTGGCATACAGGATAGTTCTTGCCATTCTTCATAACACTTGTACTTCCAAAGGAAGCAAGTTAACTTTTCTGATCATTATGGAGCAACCATGACGTAGGGTTTTACCAGGATTGATAATTAGTTATAGCTAGACCCTTCCTGTGGGGTTTTCTTTTTACACAATAGTATGAAAAAAAGAAACCAACCAATAAAAATCATACTTTAAATTCTGTATTAGTGATATATGGTATGATATTCTAAGCAGCAAACAGAATATAGCTCCTTGTCAGCCACATAACTGTAGGAGGAAACACCCAGTACTGTTCTGAGTCAGTGGTTGCTAAGCTATGATGTCCATGTTCCATGGATTAAATGCATTTCTGCTTTAGGATATTTTCACTTATAATGTGTTTGTTAAGGTGTGACCCCCACATCTCAAGTCAAGGAGTATCTGAGTTTAAAATACTTTGACAATGTGAGGTTTCTGATAAGCAATAATTACTGCCATGTAAGAAAACAACAGTGGGAATAGATAGATAGATAGATAGATAGATAGATAGATAGATAGATAGATAGATAGATAGATCTTGAGGACCTAATGTGTTCCTGATGCTGGAAAATGTCTCTGAAGGGAGAGAACATTAAAATGGGGCTATTTAAAATGAAGCAGCATGATCAGGCAAAAGTGAGTAAAGACTCTGAAAGGATAATGCCGGACAAATACATGCTGTGCATAGTTAGGACTAGGGGACTTGACTGGAACTCAGATAAAGAGATGCCAGTATTGGGCATGGTGGCCTATGTCTATATTCCTAGGACTTAGTAAACTGAGGCAGGAAGACAGTGTTTCAGTCCAGCTTGGGCTACGTGGTAAGAATTTGTCTCAGAAACAACAATAGAAGGATACAATGACAGAAACCTCAGATCAAATTGTGTAGAACTATACTGAATAAGGAGAAAGGACAAGAGCCCAGTTCTGATTGGCTTCTGGGAAAATCCCAGCCCCTCCCAGCAGGCATCTATCATTGTGTTTTGAAGAGGAGACATTTTGGTTGAAGCTTCCTTTAAGGAGTTCACCTTGTACCTTGAACTTGGCAATCAAATATACCCTCATACCAGCAAGTCATGTTTGCATCAAGGGACTGAAAGCAATCACACTATATTCACAGCAACCGAGGCCAAGTCAGTGCCACTATGAATGCTGTGACCTCTTTGGATGCAGGCTATCCAGCTATGCTCTACTAATTGTGAAGTCCCCAATCACACCATTCTGGTTAATTCCTAAGCAAATTCAAATGGTAAGTGAAGATCCCACCTAAATACGGAGTTGAAGGAATAGGAGTCAAGATCTCATGCCTACCTCATGCCTAGGGCCTCATAGCTGCAAGAAGACCAGCACTGTGAGCTACCTACTATGTTTAAGCAGTGGTCCTCAACTTTTTTAATGCTGTAACCTTTTAATATAGTTCATCATGTTGTAGTGACTCTCCCAACCAGAAAATTATTTGATTGCTACTTCAGAGCTATAATAACACTAATGTTATGAATTATAATATAAATATCTAATAGGCTGGATATTTGATATGTGACCCCTGTGAAAAGGTTATTAGGCAGGCAGAGAATTCATTGCACAGGGATTGAGAATGGCTTTAGACTCTAAAGCCAGACGCAGCTCAAATGCCTAACATTCATGTGCTTGAACAGGAACAGAAGACCTTTCGTGTATATAGGGAATGATTCTCAACATCAAGGACTAGATGGGGATAGGGAGAGACATCATCTTCTTGCATCGTCATCAGAGGGGAGCTCAGTTACAATGGGCTTCTAAGATGACAGTCTGCCTCTCCTGAAACCCTTGCTCCTGTCCCCTAGGCCTGAAAGCATTCTGTCTGTGCTTCTAGGTCCACAACTTGCAAATGGCACTGCAGCAGGGAGATTTGAGTACCTGTTTTTCACCCCAAACACATGTTCCTTGTGTCACCATTTCCCTAGGCCAGTTAGGGCCACCTCATCTTTCTTAAAGAAGCATCACTCAGAAGTCCATTCCTGCCACACAGAGGAAACATCGGTGAAAATGGCATAGTGCATCATCATGTGGTCGCCAGCATCAAGAAATCAACATTAGAAGGGCATTAGAAGTAATGGTCTAGGGGTTGGAAATATGGCTCAGCAGTTACGAGCACCGACTGACTGCTCATCCAGAGATCCTGAGTTCAAGTCCCAGCAACCACATAGTAGCTCACAACCATCTGTAATGGGATCTGATGTCCTCTTCTGATCTGTCTGAAGACAGCTACAATGGACCCATGCATAAAATAAATTAGTAACTATTTTTTAAAAGAAGAAGTCATGTTCTGCGTTGACACAAAGCAAGCAACACAGAGATCTGTGGTCAGAGGGTCACATCAAAGGCACTTTAGGAGCCGAGACAGCAATATTCTTGCCATGAAACTCATAGGGACCTAGGATCACTGGGATTGCACTCAAGCTTCAGGAGAAGCTATATAACACCCCTCATTTGTACGATGCTTGTTTTACAACAGAGCCAGAAACACATTTCAGCACCCTTGGCAAACGGACCAGTGTTTCCACTTCTATTTACCTTCTCCTGCTGGGCCTCTGCTTATCACACCAGAAGGAGAAAGAACTTGTTGGAACTACACTTCTGTTGGAATTAGTGCCTGAGAGGGACTGTTAGAAACCAGCTACCTCAGAAAGAGAACAAGACAGAGACAATTGTTTTACATGAACTCTCCAAGATCATAAAAATATTTTTAAATTGTCTCTAAAGCATCAGATCAGAAAGGGCGCAGGAAGACAATATCTGTGTCAGTGTCTGTTCACACCCAGTCTCTAAAATTATACAAGACTTTCTATGACAGTCTATGACAACATCAGGCTGAGTCTCCACTGCATAGACACTTCAATGCAGGTCCTGTAGTGGTCTGTGAAGCCAGAATACTATTCCAAGAACACTGGCCACTAGAGACTTTGCTAAGGCCTGGAACAATTCCTAAGAACAATCTTAAGCTATGACTCTCCCAGACTATTTATCTGTTACAAGTGTAGTGTGCCCCTAAGGCAAAAGAGGATGATAGTTTCAAAAAGCTACAAGACTCTACAGGAAAAAGGTCATTAATATGTGACCTCAAAATGCTAATTCCTCAGTCTCTGTTGCCAACCAGTTAAGAGCTGTTAAAGACGAGAAGATCATGGGGAAGCCCCAGGAACATCCATGCCCATTCCACTCATCATGAAACCTGGCTTCACAATGCCTACTGCCAGCTGTTGGTGGATATTGAAGAAGTCATGGTAAAAGGAGGTGAAATAGAAATGAACACAGGCTAGTTCTGGAAACTTGAGGATGTTAGTGCATCCTTTTCCTTGAAACATCACTCTGAGAGCTTCCATTGTGATCCCCAGGGTTTACTGTGAATGGGTCTAGTTGATTGTAGAGCAGATAGTAAGAAGGACAGCCATACAGAAGACAGAAATTAGTACAAGCTCAGTTCCAAAGCATTAGGCCAGCACTGGCTCCAACAGAAAGATGGGTAGCAGATTTAACAGAGCTCTGAGGCTAACCCACAGATGAAGGCTTTTATGAAGCCCACCGCTGGCCTTGTCTTTTCACCAGGACTCTCTAAGCATAGACTCCAGATCCACTATAACACCATTGTTCTTATAAGGAGTCTGAACATTCCTTATTAGTAAGCCAGCCTAGGAAACCATCTTCTGACAGTGCTGAGCAAATGACAGCCTCAGTAGCAGTGGATCAAAAAAGACCACAGTGGTGTGGAAGCCAGCAGTCATACCTTTTAGAGAATATTCTAGACTGAATGCAACAGAAAACATCTGGAAGAGAATTATTTATCTCTCAAAGGAACATGTCAAGGAAACCCCCAGAATAAGTGTGAATGATGTTTTAAGCAAGGCAGGCGTAGTTGTTACTCATTGCTACTATAACAAGGTACCCACACATAGTCACTTAACACAGTGCACATGTTATCCTTAATTCTGTGAAAGAAGAAATCCCAAATCCATTTACCTGCACCATGTAATACTGAGAGTATTGTTGGATCCCTCTGAGGGCTCTGGGAGTAAAATCTTATTTTCCTTTCATGGGTTTATTTGTTTATTTGGGGTTTTTTTTGTAACAAAATACCCAACAAAAACAAGTTAAGAAAGGAAGGGTTACCTAGGCTCATAGTTTGGGGTATTCCAGTTCTTGGGAGCATGGGAAATATCCTGGCAAAGCCATGAGATAGCTGCCAATCAAGAATCAGAGAGAAAGGAATGCTGGTGTTCTGCTTGCTGTTCTCCTTTTCATTAACTCCTGCAATGGCACCGTACACACGTTGGGTGGTTAAACCTTACTAGAAATGCCTGCGAAGATGCTCAGAGGCTTGTCTCCTGGATCCTTTCAGATCCTTTCAAGTCGGCCAAGATCAATCACACAGTACACACTCCCCTGCCTCTTGAGGCTTCAGGATGCCTCTGCCCCATCCTCACTGATCAAGGCCACCAAGGTAGCCTCTCCAGCTCTTTGCCTCTCCTCTATTTCTTTGGCACATTCCCTCTGGGACTCTGACCTTTCTATTTCCTACTACATGGGATTTGTGGTTACATTGTGTCCAGTCAAAGATTTGCAGCTATTTTCTCTGAATTGAAATATTAGCGAAACTTATAAGACACCTGATCTTCCTTTCCCCACAAGTTAAATAAGCAGTAAACAATTGCAGGGGGAGGTGGCCCTTTGGTGGAGCCACCTGTGGGCTACAACAGACACTCCATTGGTGCACCTGTATTAGTCACTACCCATGCCCCTGCAAATAATCCCAATAAATGTATTGGATTTTTCCAGGTCTTTGCTTTTGTCCTTTCTGCTATAATTTTCTTATGTTTTCCCAGGAAAAGCGATACATCGTAATTGGTGTACGCAGAGTTAGTCAAAATGACTTGGGTAGCAATGATATGGTCACTGTGGCCAGGGTTAAGACATTAAACTGAAGCTAATTCATCTGAGTTTGATGTGTCCATGGAGACAATCCCAATATGGAACCTAACCTATGTGGTACGGATGGGTGTTCCTCCTTACTATAAAGGCAATTGCATATACTTCCTGTGACTGATAAGGTTTGCAACCCAGGCTGACTTGTAAGGGTAGAGAAACTTGGAGGAAATCCCAGGGTGACCCTCCTCTACTCAACATTGAGTTTCATGCTACCAAGATAGATGGACTAGAAATTATGTTGCAACTCCTGAAAACACCGTGGAAGGGATGGGATCACAAGCTAGCTGTAACAACAAAATTGTATATACTTCAGTGTAGATAATAAAATATTATACTGAGGCCCTGCTCTCTTTCCAGAAGTAGTTTGCCCACATAAAGAAAGAATTAAATTAGAGAAATATATGCAGATGTTATCCTCTTCTGGTTTTGCAGAGAAAGATGGTATGAGCATGAACATGTGCATGTTGGGGTGTGTGTGTGTGTGTCTGTGTGTGTGTGTGTGTGTGTCTGTGTGGCTGTGTGGCTGTGAGTGTCCGTGTGATGAGACAGCACTCTCACACCTGGTGGGACATAAAAGAAAGAGCATAAACTAGATTTGTGCTAAAGAGCCTGTCTTAAGATTCAGAAATGTTGACCCCAGGGGAAGAATTGAATATTTAGCAGGGAAAGAAAGAGAGAGTTGGGAGTGAAAAAGAAACCACTTAGGTCCAACCTTAAATACAGAGGAAGAAAAAGTCTATATTTCAGAATATCATCTATGATTAATAATGGCCCTGATCAGGAAACCATAATAATTACAAAGCAAAGTCAAACACCAAGAATAAATAAATTAAAAAACATTTAGATAAATCTACTTGAAAGCCTGACTCAGGAGGCGTGGGACATGTAAACAGAAAGGATGGGCCTGAGAGCTGTGGAAATGTAGAAACTGAGGAATACAAGGAGAACAGTCTGAGGCAACACAAGGGAAATTAACCTCAATGGATGAACTCAAGTTAGCCATTAGGGATATTTCCTTGGCATCAGCTGAGGTACCCATGAGCACCAAAGAGTGAAGGACAGTAGAGGGAGGACAGGTGCTACTGAGGTGATTTTTGATGCCCAGTTCACCAGACCTAATGGGAATGTTAAAGAAGTTAATTTGGCAGTGACTTTGAGGTAAGAGTGGAATTTTAGTTGCTTTACTGAGTCCCATATGACCTTGATGAGGTACAAGAGACATTCATGAATCTGAATAATTTCGATCACCATGTAAATTGGATTTACAATGTGTTAAGACTGGCAATATTGCATATATAGATATGTTTTATATATTTCTATGTATTTCATATATGTACATATATGTATATATTCATATATATGCATGCATATACATCACAAACACACACACACACACACACACACACACACACACACACACACACACACACACACGAAACCAGACAATGGATTTGCCTGAGTCACAAGAAAGAAAATGTGGCAAGATTTATACCAAACTAGACGTCCTAGGAGAAAAGCTGACTGGAAGCCAATACTGTGCTAGTTAGCCTCTGAAAGGCTTTAATGCCAGAAGAGCAGTTAACCAAACAGGTGCGAGAAAGAGTAGAAGAAAGGGTAGAACAAGTGAAAAAGATTACACTTGCCTGTGGCTAGACATTTATCCTCCCAAAGTATACTGTGTACTTTTATTCCCTGTAGTAAGCTGTGCTGATGGTGGAGATTTCTGACCCAGGCTGTGATCCTCTCAATAGCCAGGTGTGGCTGATGGAAAAGCTGCAGCCTCAGCTTGAGCTAAAAGCTTATCAGAAGCAAAAGCTAGCTCCAGCACTAGGCACAGATAGCCCTGCTATCCTTTCTTCCACACCTAGCAGAGCAGTGCAAACCAACTACTGAGCCTACAGGCCAAGGGACAAAGAAGGCCCATGAAAGAGCTCCAAGATAAGGAGAACATATAGTTTGTATAGAATGACTATGAATTATACAGAGCTAAACAAGCTAGTCCCTCTTGATCACACTGATGGACTTGTTGCCCTTTTGTAAAAAGAACAGATACAGTGAGAGGATCTCTTTATGCTCTGGTAGACCTTGCTAACCCTTTCTTAATAATCCTTTCGTTGCTGAATCCCATCACAAGTGGCATCACAGGATGGTTATGGGTCTTTGAATATTCTCCTCACCCATAGCAAAATGGCTTAATTATATTATGGTGACACTTTAGTATCTTACAAATTTGGAGGAAAACCTGGAAGAATGAGAAAAACAGCCTTTAAAGAGAATAAATGCAAAAAGCACTCTACATTGATAGAAGGGACACTCCCAAGAGACATAAAGTTATTGAGTGGGAATTCTAGCAGCAGAGGTGGTTTAACCTCTCTACAAATTGTTAGGGTGGGAGGCCTTACATACATCAAATGATATTGTCACTATTGTTGATTACATGTCAAAACTAAATGGTTAGTAAATTCCTGTTGCTAAGGACATTGCATGCTTTAGTTACAGACCATGATAAAAACCAAGCTGGGACTAAATTAGAAGTTTCTTCCCTAGTGGCTATTTTTTCATAATGTTGGACAGGCTGATACAGACTTGTTGAAGTCCTGTTAGGCACTGCAGTCTGAATATCACGCTGTCAACTTGCACAAGCCTATTGGTGCAATAGTGTTATGTCTGCCACGGATGCCACCAACAGCATTCTGATTGAATTTAACACCTATTCTTTGGGCAAAATTCTGTGGTTGATACCATAAACCAGAGCATAAAGCTGTGGCTATGGGGTTGGGGATTTAGCTCAGTGGTAGAGCGCTTGCCTAGGAAGCGCAAGGCCCTGGCTTCGGTCCCCAGCTCCGAAAAAAAAGAACCAAAAAAAAAAAAAAAAAAAAGCTGTGGCTATGAAGATAATAAGCCCATGAAGCAAGGCTACAGATGGTGTTCTGTTAAATGCATGTAATCTGGTTCTAAACATTTGTTTATTTTCATGGATTACTGGTGCTGCCAGACCTTTCTGTAGAAGGAAATTTGTGTTTGTGTGTGTGTGTGTGTGTGTGTGTGTGTGTGTGTGTTGTGAACATGATTTACCACAGAGATCTATAACTAGTCAAAGTTGCTGAAAATGAGTGGCATCTACTATGTTAAATCAGCTCAATATTTAATCAAAACTTGAAGAAAGTGATCATATACCTATACAGCCCTTCCAGGGCTTAGGGAACAATGACTGTGGAAGAACTTGTCAAAAGAATCTGAGAATGGAAGAAGTGAATAGAGCACTGGGTTGTTATTTCTAATGAATTCAACCATTCTTGCCTAGGGGAAGAAACTCAGAAGACTGAGAAACCTCATGATCCTTACAAGACTCATCAGTGGCCCTCCTACCCATTGTATTAACAGCAAATAGTTGCTGGAGAAGAGGAGACCTTGCAATGGTGTTGTCTGAATGTGGCATAGGAATTCTAATGGTTTGCCTTTTGTAAGTAATCACCTATATTGATCTGGGATTTTCAATGATGCAGCTGCCTGAATCAGCTATGTTCCTGTAAGCAACACTTCACCTGTGCTCCTATAAATAACTCATTTTGTTCACCAAGCTAGGCTCGAATACAGTTGTTTCCTTTGGTATGCCATTACTGCCTTATCTGGGCTGAACAATCATCTGTTCACAACTCACCATGAAAAGTTACACAATACTAAAATACTCCCTAAGCCTGCCCAATCTCAGTGTTGCTGTTTTTTTTTTAAGTAATAATACCTGCAAAGACTTTTTTGTCAAGTAAGGTTGTATAATAGCAAGTCCTGGTGTCAAAATCCAGAATTCCTTGCGAGTAGCTGGACCGTTGTTTAGCCACAACAATAGACCATCTGTGGCATGATAAAATGATTTTGAAGATATATTCCATGACTGTGAAGCAAATGTCTTCCTGAGAGGATGGCAGTAAACCAGAAGGGCAAAGTGTAGAATTTGCTCTGTGGCATCTGAGTGCCATTTTCCCTGGATGAATGAGTCCCTGTAGGGGTCATGAAGGATGTAGACCAACTGAAAAAGGGGACCTATGATGTTGGCACACATACACTGGTCTAGAGTGCTATCTCCATGTATTTTTTAGGAGAGTTGGTGGAACACTGTGTGGTTGCTGCATTTTTCATTTTATGGACTCTTAAAATATAAATATGAATGTAACTTCTTACCCTGTAGGAAACAGATGCTGGTTTAAAACCCACACTGTGACTATAAACAACTAGAGCCTGAGACTTGAAATAGTAACCAAGGTCCATCTACCAGGTCCATCCATGTATTCAAAACTCACCTCTAAACTCTCTCTCTAGGTTAACAACAACTGTTATAACAGAAAGCTCTGAAAAGAATCTTGCAGATAGAGACAAGAGAGAGCAAGCATGGTATTCATGTCAGAAAAACCAGTGTTGAGTGAGAGGGGCCTTATCTCAATGGCTCCCTTTGGGAAGACCAAAAATTTGCTTTATCCTCAGCATAAGTCATTGTCAGTCTATAAATGAGAGATGACTTATTGGCTAGAAGTTCTTTACAACACAACTGAGCTTCCAGCATGTTGAGTACAACAGATACTAGATGGTCACACCCCATGTGCTCTCTACTGTATTGTTGGAACTGTGTTGGTTCTTCATTGCTCTGAAATACATTATCATAAACATAGTGATCCAACACATATGATACATATACATTTATGAATCATACTGGGGCCTTTCCCTCTGTCTACCTCCTCCACTCACTTCCTTCAAGGGTGTTCACATCCATTCAGTATCTCTTGCAACCCAAGAAAAACAGGGCATGATACTGGAGTGTCACCTGCTTCAGAAATCCACAAGCAGGCTTGCTAAAACTTGACATTCGGAGAACAAATGGACCTGATCCTGGCTTACGTACAAGGAAGGACGTGATCCCAAGTCAAAAGAAAACTTCCACAGAAAATGGGAACATGTCTGTCAGTCTCTGATTCTATGGCCAGCTCCTGGGCCTAGCATCTGGCATGGTAGTGTGCCTTGAATGGAAGGGACTTAGCATATGCCTGTCAACTATGGAGCAATTACCTTGCAATCAAACCACCTCACTCCAGAGCTGGCAGATATTTACACCGACACAAGCTCTCATCAACACAGGCAGGCAAGCCTTGTCACTCAGCAGAAACAGCATAAGGTAGCCAGAAGGAACACAGAGGACTGGTAGGGAATCTCTGCTTCTTCTTAGCCCTTCTTGGAAAAGAAAAATACTTGTTCATTTGGCATTCCCTGTTGGGACCATGTGGATCCTTCTAGTGATGAATAGAATGGAGGGAGGGGCCTGGAGAAGCAGAGGTAGCGCTCCCTATTAAGAGGGGTAGGCATGAAAGCTATTGGGTAAGCGGTTGGAAATATGAAAGAGATGTGAAAGCATTTGCAGTAAAACTTGATGGAATGAGTCGGAATTCCATTTAGATATTCAGGTTGACACCACCACTAAAGCACAATACTATATTACTATTAACATTCGACTCTCCGGTTCACCTGTGGGGAAGACAGTTTGCTATTTAATTTTCTTTCAATATGGGAAGTTCAGAGAATATAAGTTATGATTAAGCAAAGTGAGGGAGCAGAGAGGATAGAATTAATAGACTTCTTCTTCAGAACAAAGGGCAGAATACCATGGAAAGATAAACCTTCAGTTTCTGTGTGTGATCCTGGTAGTGCTCCTCCCTCCCTGACACTCGCCTTGGCAGCAGGTGTCTTTTCTCTGTGGGATAACTGGATAGACAAATACTCGGATGTTAAGAATCTCTAACGAAGATGGAGCGCCAGTAGCCTGCACCCCTCCGTACCATGCACTATATATAAAACTCATAGCGATAACTCAGTGTTGTTCCATAACGCAACATCAGGAGAATAAGGCATCAGGAAGCATGTCTCCCATAAGATCGGGGCTTGGGAATGCTCAGTCACATAGTTGAGGATGCAGAAAGGGCACAGGAGGCAGGAGCCTGTGCAAAACCATAGGAATGATAGCAGCTTATTGAGGCAGTGGCCAACCGAGACCCAGTCTAGTCACTTGATCAACTACACACCTACCAATTACACTCCGACCAAGCAAAGGGGACTCAGACAACGGGTTTGTTCTTTGTTCACCTGGACTGCTCTAGTATAACATGGGCAGCAAAAACAAAAGGATAATCTCTAAATCCAGGGCCATGACTGGGTCCCCACTCTATGAGACAAATAGTTCTCAACTGTCTGCACTAATTAGCAGTACCACAATCCATTCTGAGGCATGTCAGAAGCAATTTGTTGGTAATAATAAACTAGCAAATTTGGCCAATGATTCCTTTCGTTATAAATTAGACTAATGTGCTGAGACTTCTTTGGCTGTAATTGAAAGATAGCCAAATTGAATTTGTTTAGGTCAGAAAAACTTACTGCAAGCGCTACTGAACTACAGAAGCAGAAAGACCCTGAGCGTTAACAACTGAAGAAACAGGAGCCCGGTGCTCCAGCATGCTCACTCTTCTCTGCATGCATGCTGCACTCTTTCCCACTGCAGGACAGTCTCCTCGGCAGAAGACATTTGGCAGTTGTTTCTCAAGCCTTGCATGTCACCCAGTTGATAGGTCAGCACCCTGCATCTCAGACCCAAGTTCTAGTTTGAATGTATTTAGGAATAATTCCAGTTCGTGCATCTTCAGTCCTGAAGATGCTACCAAAATAGGGTGCAGGGAGTGACATGGTCCTACTTCCTACCTATTTTAGGAACCCATGTTTCTCAGAGAAGCCTGCATTACCCAGACTAGCTCCTGAACCCATTCACTAGTCATTACTCCAGACAAGTTGTCTTCCTTTCTCTGTACCTTTTATAAACCAGCCCAGAACTACTAATCTGGCTGCACTCTGAACTCATGTCCTAAAAGTTAGTCTCAGCAGCTTCCTCTAATTCCCTGCAAAGCCACCTTCTCTTTAATGGGTGTTGTTTCTCTCTCTCTCTCTCTCTCTCTCTCTCTCTCTCTCTCTCTCTCTCTCTCTGTTTGCCATCAGATGCTTCTAATTCTGAATCTTGCTCACTGTGGCTGGCAGTCTTGCAAGTCGTTTCTTCCGTCCTCTAAGTCCTCAAACCACTGGACTCAGGCCAGGAGACTATGTACACCCACCTCCCCTTTGCTTGCTTCATCCATCAGCCCACCAGCCATTTCCCTTTCTTTAGTAACAGTCACGGCATTTGATACATTGTCATCTCCTATATCCTGTTTTCCACAACCACAGAGACAATACATCCAACGACCTGCTGTTTTTTATGGGTACCGAAAAAGTAAATAGTACAAAAAAGAAGGGGGAGGCTTTGTTCTTCCAAAGTAGAGCAGATGAGCATGGTTCATGGCAATCTAACACACACACACACACACACACACACACACACACACACATACACAAACACCTATACACACACATATACACAAACACCCATACACACACACACATATATATGTATATATATATATATATATATATATATATATATATATATATATTCCATGAAGGTTTAGAAGGGGGGATTATGAAGACAGTGAACACAAAGAGATAGTACCCAGAGGGAAATGCTAATTACCCCAGCATGATCTGTGGGTGCATATTCGTGGACTGAAATATCACAACTGACTCCATTAATATTTACAATTATTACACATTGAAAAACAGCACACAAAGGGAGAACTCAGCTGGGACTTCTTTTGCAGGTGATACAGTGATGACTTCACCAGGGACAGGAAAGAGCAGGGTCAAAGCCACAGCAAGCAGAGACAGCACTTGGGAGACTGCAGGTCATTTTGATGAGCGGGGACATTGAAGGAACTGTACAATCTGATGAGCAAACAGGACACACGTTTAAATGCTGTATTAAAAGAATTTTTGTCTTTCTATTTTTTTGTTTCCCTTTTAAACAATAACCATCATTTGAATATGTTAACGTGTCTCCCTAAGAGTATTTTGTTTGATGCACAATAATTTAATTCCTCTGAGTCTGGATCCATAGCAGTAGAAATTGTCTACACATCCTCAGCTCTCCTCTATCTGACAGGATACCGTCAGTTTCTAAGTTTTAACCATTAATTGAGTAAACCATACAGTTTCATGAAGATACTTTAACATGTGTATGTTCATAGAACTATTTATAAACAAAAAGTTAGCAAGAAACATGCTCAACTTGTAAATAAAAGCTTATAGTTAAACTATAGTAACTCCTCTAAATTCATATGCCGGAAATAAAGACTTTGTGACCTTCTTGTGAGCTTTGCTTATGCTTATGCTGCCTTGTGCTGGAGAACTGGAGAATCAGGTTGAAGTTCTAGGTGACTTCATTAGTTTAAAGCTTGTGAGGGACTTTTGGGCGCCATTATTTTATCAAATCCTCCCTATCAAGTTTGAGAAAGGTAAGAGGCTGGTCTTATTATCCCTATAATCAGGAATGCAAGGCAGAGATTTTGAGTCACTTGGCCAAGGTCATGCCACAAATAAGCTACAGAGTTTGAACTAAAATGGGCTCTATGGCTCCTAGCCCTGTGATCTCCGCACTACCTCTTGGTTACAATAAGGACACCTGACATTGAAGGCTGTAGGTAACAAGTAAGGTTGTTACACAATACTGCTATTAAACACTCCAAGGTAAAAACCATCTGTGCTAATAAGTGTGTGAATCACCAATGAAACTCGACAATGCCTTTGTCCTTTCCCTTCTGGTGTTATTGGTCAGATCCTAGTATTATGTCGACTCAGAATAGAGATCTTTCAAGAGACATGTGGAGAAATGTGCAGAAGAGCTGCAGCCTATTATATCTGATCTGAGACAGAATAGTATCGAAGGACTGTGCTCGCCAGCTCCACAGAGGTCAGAGCCTCACAGGAAATTAGCACATGGTAGCAACGCAAATAAAGACTCAAATTGAGGGGGAAAAGTACTGGTGGTGAAGAGATTTGTTGCAAGGAATGTGTTCTTAAAGCAGGATATGAAACCTCTATCACTTCAGATTTGGAAGAAAAGGAGAGATTTTGTTTGGGGTAAGTAGAAAAGTCTGGACTCTGAAGGGCATTTAAAATTAGTCTGCTTCCCTCATATCCAGGTGGAGATGTAGGAGCAGTGAACTTGAGGTTTCTCTGACCTTATTCTCTCTTAGTTTCATTATTCCTATCCCTACCTATGTCACTGTGGGCTTTACTAACTATGGGTTAATTCATTTTACTAGAATTATCGTTTGAGAAGCAGAACATGGAAAATTGAGGCAGGATAAATAAAAGGTAAAATTAAGGGAACATTGGAAGAAAGGAGTCATCTTTCCTGAGTCTGACTGAAGTCGCTTATCAGGTGAGAGGCAAGGATTCCATACCAGTTAAATTTTGCTGTGAAGGCCAATGATACAGAAATAATATTCTTTTTATATAGAAATATTTTCAAATAAAACATTAAATAGCAATGAAGGATGCTTAAGGTCTGGGCATACAAGACCTTGAGATTTACTACTTTCTCAATTATTTCCTAGGGACCTCACAAACATGACTTTTGTTTATAGTAAAAGCATCGTGAGTGCCCCTGCATCCCATATGATCTAGGGGATGGACTCATCAGCTATAATCCTACCCAATGCACGTTTGGAACCAGGCTAGAATGTCACTTCTCACTATAGTTTCTTGGCAACCCATTGGACATTTAACTTCAACACCAACCAGAATAATATATGTAAGTATTATAAAGACAATTAAACAATTCCACCTGTCTTGAGAAGCCCATTCTCATGTTTGGGTGTTTCTTCCTTTCTCAGAGTACCTTTCTACTAACCTTTAAGCTTAAATTTGTGTTAAAATGTCTTCCACCCATGCAAGGCATACATGCCCCTGCTTAGCTTCTGAGACCAAATGGGAGCAGGAAGGTTTAAGATGGTATTACTAAAACATCCTTCTAATAAACGACTCTGACTTAATTCTTTTCTGTGGAATAAGCCACACCTGGCTTCAACAGGAGAGGTCTCTGAAACAAATTCCCCTGGCTGCTACAGGTGATAGTGTAGATTTGTTCCCATCCCATTCTTTATTGCTGCTAACAATATGAACTATGCGTCCACTACAGAAAATCTGTTTTTGGAAGGAACCAGGAACAAGTTGTTGGTAATACCTAAAAAACAAGAAACTAAGCCACTGTCATGTGATACTTCTCCTGAGGAGAGCCTACTTACACAGATAGAAAGACAATGGCAGATCACAGTACCAATACCATGAAAGTTCAACTTGGTGAGCTAATCAGTTTTGTTGGGGTTATTTACAAAAGTATATGGGTGAAGGGTCACTTACAGGAGCAGAAGTGACTCAAAGGCAGCTGCACTACCAAAGCCCATCTCAACATGGATGACAGCTCATGAAAGTTGGAAACCTTGAGCACTCTGCACAATTTACACACAGCTTAACATATGGAACAATGTCTTTTTCAGGCAACTCAGATTATCTAATCCTGTTTCAGTTGCTCAGTTGATCTCAGCTATTATTTTTTTTTAAGGCTGCTTATCTGTTCTCTGTTTCTTCCAGGTATCTTGCTTGTCCTCTGCTTCATCCAGGCAGTGTGGATTGCCTGGGCCACTTCTGAGCAGCTCAGTGCCTCAGAGTATCTCTCAGCAGTCCTTACAGTTTATATAACAAGAGAAAGAAAGTGCCTGTAAAATCTGTTCAATTTCAGGGACTTCCTGAAACCTTTGAGTTGTTTACCTACTGAGCTTAAAGCAATACTGGATGGAATGTTTTACTTCCCCAGTTTTAGGTCTTAACAACAGTCTCCAAAAGATAGAATATTTTATCTCAAGGAAACAGCTACACAGCTGTTGCCTACTGCCTGTCCTACTTCCTGCCTAACCCAGAACCATGAAACAAACAGGGAAGAAACTAAGCTATCCACATGGTTTCTCACCATGCCCATGTCCTTGTTAGAAGCATCAAACACTATTCTTTCTTTTTTTCTAAACTGTTAGGAACTCTTTAACACTTTTTATCAATTGCTTTATTCTACTCTCTAAGACTTAAGTAATTATGGTTGTCTGTCCTACTGTTTAAAATATATTTGTATGCTTCATTGTATATACATTCTCTTTCTTTAATCTCTTTACTCTTGTATCACTGTGAATTGTTCTTAGGCTCTGGGTAAACAGCCACATTTTCCCCCACCCCAATAAACACCCATATGTGTATCCTTGCCTTCATACGTGGATAGCCAAGAAAACCACAACCCATTCTAAATCTTGGTTCAGCTAAAGCTAGCTTGAACTTCCAAATATGGAAAAGGGTGACAAAACGAAGGCTTCAAACAAGTATTTATCCGCTTGTCATCCCCTGCTCTCCGAAGCCTATGACCACCAAACGAGGAAACAGAAATTTTTGATTAAGAATGAGGTTCTACACACAGAGAGAAACTGGATATGCCTTTCATGTCTAGCACAGCTAGACAGACTGTGCTCATGTCCATTCTGTGTTAACCACCCAGCTTGCCTGCCAACCTTATCATAAACAAAATGTAAGCATGTTTTTAGCCACTCAGTTTACTAATGACTTGTTACATAGCCATATATAACGATGGCAGTCTATAAACATAGGACAACATGATTTGTTTCTTATCTCTTCTCTCCTTATTTTGCCTTAGCAATTACTATCATAAATTTCATATGACTTTCTCCTGCCCAAGCTTTTGTACTTTCATTATAATAAAAAAAATATGTTGGTATAAAATGTTTAACACTAATTCATACCTCACATATTTATTGAGAATCTAACATATAATAGACCCTGTTAGGTGCTTGAAATATGCAGTATACCAAAGAATAAACACTGCTTCTCTTGTGTAATCTGTATCCTAACAGAAGACAAGCTAAAACTAGCTAAGCAAATTTACTTGTAGAATTGGAGAGGAGAAAAGAATCTACTTTCTCACCCATTACAAGACGCAACATAACATAACATCATACAGAAACAACATAACAAAAGTCATAGAAGCAGAAGAAAGTTTACAGATTTATAATTGATGGAGTAGATCTACTATGGGAAGTCCAACCCCTGGCCAGGTGATTTGGGATTCTACAAGAAAGCAAGCTAAACAGGCCAGAGACAGCAAGCCAGAAGGCAGCCGGCTTCTATGGTCGTTGTTCCATTTCCTGCCTCCAGGTTTCTGCACTTCTTGAGCTCCTGCCTTGTCTTCCCTCAATGAAGGATTGTGACATGGAGAATGACACAGATCTTTTCTTCCCCAAGCTGATCTTGGCAGATGTTTTATCACAGCAATCGGAAGCAAACTAAGACACAGCTAGATTCTGGGATTTCTCAATTTCTTTCAACTGAGACTAAGTTGAAGAAAAAGTAGATAGAATTTCTATGAGATTAGACATGACATTTAGTCATTTGTTTGTTTGTTTGTGGAAAAAAGAAAATGAAGTATTTGCCCAGAGCATGTAGCAAGAACCATGTCCTCTCTTAGCTGGAAAATGAGATTCAAGAGTTTGAGAACCCCCAACTTTTGATATGGAAAAGCTTGACATATTGATTAGACATCCTAGTAGAGACATTAAAGTGACATTTTGTCATTCACTTGAACATTTGTAAGAGGAATCTGACTGGAGCTACAGTTTTGAAGACACTGGTATCATTGGCAAACAGGCAGAAATTGTCTTGAGACTAGACAAAAGCACCAGAACGAAGAACTGTGCCTGGGACACAGCAAAATCAAAGAGGTTATAGAAAGGAACGGGAAATAGCAAGAACCAGAGGAAAAGAGCAGCCAGTAGAGAAATCAGGAGCATCTTAGAATCTGGATGAAGACTACATAACAGAGGAAACTGCAGTTAACATTTTTTAAACCTCTAAACAGGTGGTGGGCAAGTCCTTAATGGTCGTCTATTAAGCACGTTGTGGTGTTGTGTAGCCTTTCCTTCCTAAGATGGCAGGACTATAGGCCTTCATGAAACACCAGCTTATGTTGACCACAGAATACTTTCACCCACAGTCATGCCAAAGAAATAAGCAGAGAGATTCAGAGGACATTGAGGTCTTTGTTAATAATTATGAAGCTTCTCATATTCCCTTGTAACAGGGGAGGAGCTCGAGAGACTTTCACCTGATACTCTATTCTTACTCTTTCCTGTCATTTCATTTCATCCTGCCAGAGTTGTAGGTGGTTTGCGGGATGCCAGCATGTATAGCATGCGACAGATTTGAGAGATAAATGGGGTTTTAAACCCAATGGTGGTGGAGCTTTCATGAATCATCACCTATGCTGGGGTGGGTTCTTTGCAGTGGTAACTGTCCTTCAGTCATTCAAGCTGTAAGTTACCCTTTCCCTGTACTCCAGTAGATAATTCCAGTAAACTCATTAAGTCACCAGGTTGGACTTGGATGGAATCATTTCTTCGGTTTGTTGATTGTCTATTTAGAACAATAAATATTTCCTTATATCTTTCAAGAAAAAGTAAATACAGTAATATGGATGTCATCTAGGACCATAAGGATCATATTCTCAGTAAAATGATGGTATGTGAACCCTTTGAGAGAGGAGAGAGAGAGAGAGATCTACACATTGAATACTAATAATAATCTTTCAGATTATTGCTACAGATATAAGAAAACTGAAGCTGTAGCTAGAAGGAAAGAGTGAAGGAAGAGAAAGATGAAGATCATGTTTATACATTACTGGTCCATACCTAGTAGGAATGGGGGCAATGATATAAGAGGCACTTGGAAAACTGTAGAAGAGATGTTCTTAAATGAGAGAAAATGAGCTCAAACAAACACTTTAGAGAAAGAGGTTAGCTAGAACTAATAAGAAATTTCCAGATAAGCCATGAAGATTCCCTTCTGTTTTCATCAAGACAGTATTAATTTGTGCTGTATTATTCTACAACACTTTGTTGGGTCATTATAGGATTTTTCCTTCTTTTATTAATGTAGTAAATTACTAGCTTATTTTATATTGAATATCTTTACATATGTGAAATTAAATATTACTTAGTTGTGATGGATTTTTATATTCTATTATATTTAACATTTTAAGAGCATTGCTCCTATGTTTGTAAATTACATTAGCTTATATTGTTTTACGGTCATTGTCCAGTTCAGATCAATATTATATTACTGCTTAAAATTGCCTTAAACAAAAATCTATACTCTAAAACAGTTTCTATAAGATAGGAATTATCATTTTCAGTACTAAGATGAACACTGTAAAACTATCCAAAACATTGACGTTTTATGTAGAAGAATCTAGATGCAGAAGAATCTAGACAAATGTTTTAATTCCTTCACAATTATAACTATGTTTAAATTTTATACTTATTTTTGTAGAATTTTTGTTTCTTATATGGCAAAATAGCATCAAATATATCATAAAAACACTCATGCCTTATATTATAGGTGGTGATAAGTTCAGAACTGTTGATAATCTAAGGTATTGTACCAACCCTTTTCATGGCTATTCCCTTTGAAATACACATTTATAAAACATATTTCAAAGGTTACTCTGTCATCACATTCATTTGGGTGTGTGCTTGCATTATGCACATGTATGTTCCTATGTGTCTGTGCAAGTGTATATCCATGATATCCACGCACACAGATGTGGACACCAGAGGACATGTTGTATCAGTTTGTCCTTTATTGCTTTCTACTCTATTCTTTTGAAATATGGTCTCTCAGTGAACCTGGAACCCATCATTTTCACTAGGTGGACATGGCTTGGGAATCCTTTTAGATTTGCCTCCCTCCGTCCTCCCAGTGCACATGTGAGGCAATGCCAGCACCATCGTTTTCTTAGGTCCTGGGGTCCTGGAGGCTTCATGCTTAGGCAGCAAACACCTTACCCACTAAGCCATCTTCCCCAGCCAATCACATTCACTTTGTATGTGCACATAGATATTTAAAAGAAGAAACTTCTCACAGACAAGGGCACCTCTATGTTTTATTTAATTCAAATAAGATCTTTGAGGACTTAATTGGTGAGCAGACATTTCTGGATTTATGAGTAAATCCAACTTTCTATAACAAATATCAAATGAATATATATAATTTTCTACAACTGACAACCAACAAATATTATAGTAATCACAACCTTGAAATTTAGATTTAAAGTCTTTGGGTTAAATATGAGCAATTTTGTTCAGGGTATCTTAAAAACTCTTCTAAAACTAAACAAGAAAGAAATGTAGTGATGAAATAAAGGTTAAAATAGATGCAAATTAAAAATAAAGCTTTATACCAACTACCTAAAAAGACCTCACATGTACAAGACATCTGTTTGAAATTGTTTATTAGTTTCTGTTGAAAGTAGCTTTAGTCTAATTTTAACTAAGAATGGCCCCAAGTCTTTTGGGCTTATAATCTTCCATTTCCACATTACTTTTCATTTTTCTTCTTGCAGTTCTTCTCAGGTTTCTCATTCTATTGTTCTAATTCATAGAACCAACTCTTGAGCATTCTTGAGATTTTTCTACACAAACCTTTAGGATTTCTTTTCTCTGTCAGTTCATTTTGCTTTTGTTTTACTGTTTATTTATAGTGTAATTTACTCTATCAAGATTTGTGCCTGGACGTGTAGTTCGTTAACGAATAATTCCAGGTGCAGAATTTCTTTCTTTTCTATTTGATTTTTTTTCTTTTTGTTCTCAAGCTATAAAATTCTTGAGAAAAAAATTGTTTCTCAGACTATAAAAGTTCCTAATTTGCCTGTAACCTGCACTTTGGATAAATTGTTTTTCTTTGTCAGTCATTTCCAGATATTTTACAGGCCTACTGTGATTCCATGTTTAACTCCTAAGTGGCATAGAAGCTTGCACTTTTTGTTTGCCAGTGCATAAGAGGATGTTGAAGTTACATTTTTTGTCCTGTTGTGGTCATGAACTCCAACTCCATGGTGTGTTGTCTACATAGCTTGAGTGTTCAAGCACACACATGTACCTTCACAGTAATAGTAGAATTATTACAGTATGAATTCAACTTTACAGCAATAGCTGTCCCTTTCTGTTCTCCTTGTTTTCTTACCGAAGGACTTGTTGGGGTTGTGGCACAGAAAAGAACATGAGATCCCATGAGGAAACTCTGGGGAATTCAAGTGGGATTTGGGGTCCCAGAATTTTTCCTAGCTCTACCACAGGCTAAATGGATGGATGAGAACAAATGTGAGCATCTATTTTAGATATCTCATTCAGTACTGAGCATCCCATGCAGACACAGGATCTTGTAATGCCTCCATAAATATTTCAGTCAAAGATAATGACCGAATTCAAAGAACTCCAAGGTGATGCTGGGCAGAGTGGATTGGTAATCTCAGGTTTCCAACACTTACCTGCACAGTTCGTATCTCCACTCCAATGATCGACAGACAGCAATGAGCATAACATTCATATCCATATATTTTCTTTCTCATTTTATAAAAATTATATTCATGGTCCACTACACAGCCCTTGACTGCTTTCCTTTCCTTATCTCCCTTATTTACTTGAAAAAAAATCACAGCCCTAATATGCTTCAACCTATACTTTCTCTGCATAGTTAAAAACCATCAAAGAAGTGGACACTACCTATTAACAAATGTGATTCTATATTTATGACCTAAACAATCAGGGAACCTCTAACATTAGAGAACCCTTATCTGTATATGTCTTATTGTAGTAAAAACACACAGTGTGACTGAAGTGTGCTGTTCAGTAACATTAAGTGCAATCATCCTACTGTGTCACCAACAACATCATTCATTTCCAGAAAATCATTCCATTTGAAAATTTTGTTCATCAAATGACTCCTTATTTATTCTCCCACCAACTGCTGATGTCACTCCTGTTTCTCTGATGACTCTACCTCAGATAAAATAGAACCATATATATGTGTCCTTGGTGACTGGCTTATTTCTCATTGCTTTTATAGCTCATCCAGGTTGGAACATGTCTCAAATTTAAGTCTGAGTAATATCTCACTGAATTTTACATTTTTCTTATATTTTATTGTTTTTTATTAAATTGGGTATTTCTTATTTTCATTTCAAATGTTATTCCCTTTCTCAGTTTCCAGGCCAATATCCCCCCTAACCCCTCCCCCTCCCCTTCTACATTGGTGTTCCCCTCCCCATCCTCCCCCACCATTACCACCCTCCCCCCAAGAATCCTGTTCACTGGGCGTTCAGTCTTGGCAGGACCAAAGGTTTCCCCTTCCACCAGTGCCCTTACTAGGCTATTCATTGCTACCTATGCACTTGGAGCCCAGGGTCAGTCCATGTATAGACTTTGGGTAGTGGCTTAGTCCCTGGAAGCTCTGGTTGCTTGGCATTGTTGTTCATATGGGGTCTCAAGCCCCTTCAACCTCTTTCAGTCCTTTCTAAGACTCCTTCAACGGGGGTCCCGTTCTCAGTTCAGTGGTTTGCTGCTGGCATTCGCCTGTGTATTTGCCATATTCTGGCTGTGTCTCTCAGGAGAGATCTACGTCCAGTTCCTGTCAGCTTGCACTTCTTTGCTTCATCCATCTTATCCTGTTTGGTGGCTGTATATGTATGGGCCACATGTGGGGCAGGTTCTGAATGGGCGTTCCTTCTGCCTCTGTTCTAAACTTTGCCTCCCTATCCCCTCCTAAGGGTATTCTTGTTCCCATTTTAAAGAATGAGTGAAGCATTTGCATTTTGGTCATCCTTGAGTTTCATGTGTTCTGTGCATCTAGGGTAATTCAAGCATTTGGGCTAATATCCACTTATCAATGAATGCATACCATGTGTGTTTTTCTGTGATTGGGTTAGCTCACCAAGGACGATATTTTCCAGTTCCATCCATTTGCCTATGAATTTCATAAAGTCATTGTTTTTGATAGCTGAGTCATATGGCATTGTGTAGATGTACCAAATTTTCTGTATCCATTCCTCTGCTGAAGGGCATCTGGGTTCTTTCCAGCTTCTGGCTATTATAAACAAGGCTGCTGTGAACATAGTGGAGCCCGTGTCTTTGTTGTATGTTGGAGCATCTTTTGGGTATATACCCAAGAGAGGTATAGCTGGGTTCTCAGGTAGTTCAATGTCCAATTTTCTGAGGAACCTCGAGACTGATTTCCAGAATGGTTGTACCAGTCTGCAATCCCACCAACAATGGAGGAGTGTTCCTCTTTCTCCGCACCCTCGCCAGCATCTGCTGTCACCTGAGTTTTTTATCTTAGCCATTCTCACTGGTGTGAGGTGGAATCTCAGGGTTGTTTTGATTAGCATTTCCCTTATGACTAAAGATGTTGAACATTTCTTTAGGTGTTTCTCAGCCATTCGGCATTCCTCAGCTGTGAATTCTTTGTTTAGCTCTGAACCCCATTTTTTAATAGGGTTATTTGTCTCCCTGCGGTCTAACTTCTTGAGTTCTTTGTATATTTTGGATATAAGGCCTCTATCTGTTGTAGGATTGGTAAAGATCTTTTCCCAATCTGTTGGTTGCTGTTTGTCCTAACCACAGTGTCCTTTGCCTTACAGAAGCTTTGCAGCTTTATGAGATCCCATTTGTTGAATCTTGATCTTAGAGCACAAGCCATTGGTGTTTTGTTCAGGAAATTTTCTCCAGTGCCCATGTGTTCAAGATTCTTCCCCACTTTTTCTTCTATTAGTTTGAGTGTATCTGGTTTGATGTGGAGGTCTTTGATCCACTTGGACTTAAGCTTTGTACAGGGTGATAAGAATGGATCAATCTGCTTTCTTCTACATGCTGACCTCCAGTTGAACCAGCACCATTGGCTGAAAATGCTCTTTTTTCCATTGGATGGTTTTGGCTTCTTTGTCAAAAATCAAGTGACCATTAGGTGTGTGGGTTCATTTCTGGGTCTTCAATTCTATTCCATTGGTCTATCTTTCTGTCTCTGTACCAATACCATGCAGTTTTTATAACTATTGCTCTGTAATACTGCTTGAGTTCAGGAATAGTGATTCCCCCAGAAGTCCTTTTATTGTTGAGGATAGCTTTAGCTATACTGGTTTTTTTGTTATTCCAGATGAATTTGCAAATTGTTCTGTCTACCTCTCTGAAGAATTGGATTGGTATTTTGATGGGGATTGCATTGAAAATATAGATTGCTTTTGGTAAAATGGCCATTTTTACTATATTAATCCTGCCAATCCATGAGCATGGGAGATCTTTCCATCTTCTGAGATCTTCTTAACTTTCTTTCTTCAGAGGCTTGAAGTTCTTATCATACAGATCTTTCACTGGCTTGGTTAAAGTCACACCGAGGTATTTTATATTATTTGGGACTATTATGAAGGGTGTCGTTTCCCTGATTTCTTTCTCTGCTTGTTTCTCTTTTATGTAGAGGAAGGCTACTGATTTATTTGAGTTAATTTTATACCCAGCCACTTTTCTGAAGTTCTTTATCAGGTTTAGTAGTTCTCTAGTGGAACTTTTGGGATCACTTAAATATACTATCATAGATATCTGCAAATAGTGATATTTTGACTTCTTCCTTTCCAATCTATATACCTTTAATCTCCTTTTGTTGTCTGATTGCTCTGGCTAGAACTTCGAGAACTATATTGAATAAGTAGGGAGAGAGTGGGCAGCCTTTTCTAGTCCCTGATTTTAGTGGGATTGCTTCAAGTTTCTCTCCATTTAGTTTAATGTTAGCTACTGGTTTGTTGTATATGGCTTTTACTATGTTTAGGTATGGACCTTGAATTCCTGTTCTTTCCAGGACTTTTATCATGAAGGGGTGTTGAATTTTGTCAAACGCTTTCTCAGCATCTAATGAAATGATCATGTGGTTTTTATCTTTCAGTTTGTTTTTATAGTTGATTAAGTTAATGGTTTTCTGTATATTAAACCATCCCTGCATACCTGGGATGAAGCCTACTTGATCATGGTGGATGATTGTTTTGATGTGCTCTTGGATTCGGTTTGCCAGAATTTTATTGAGTATTTTTGCGTCGATATTCATAAGGGAAATTGGTCTGAAGTTCTCTTTCTTTGTTGTGTCTTTGTGTGGTTTAGGTATAAGAGTAATTGTGGCTTCATAGAAGGAATTTGGTAGTGCTCCATCTGATTCAATTTTGTGGAATAGTTTGGATAGTATTGGTATGAGGTCTTCTATGTAGGTCTGATAGAATTCTGCACTGAACCCATCTGGACCTGGGCTCTTTTTGGTTGGGAGACTTTTAATGACTGCTTCTATTTCTTTGGGAGTTATGGGGTTGTTTAATTGGTTTATCTGTTCCTGATTTAACTTTGGTACCTTGTATCTGTCTAGGAAATTATCTATTTACTCCAGATTTTCAAGTTTTGTTGAACATAGGCTTTTGTAGGAGGATCTGATGATTTTTTGAATTTCCTCTGATTCTGTAATTATGTCTCCCTTTTCATTTCTGATTTTGTTAATTTGGACATCCTCTCTGTGTCCTCTGGTTAGTCTGGCTAAGGGTTTATCTGTCCTGTTGATTTTCTCAAAGAACCAGCTTTTGGTTCTGTTGATTCTTTGTATAGTCCTTTTTGTTTCTACTTGGTTGATTTCAGCTCTAAGTTTGACTATTTCCTGCCTTCTACTCCTCCTGTGAGTATTTGTTTGTTTTTTTTTTCTAGAGCTTTTAGGTGTGCTGTCAAGCTGCTGATATATGCTCCCTCCTGTTTCTTTCTGCAGGCACTCAGAGCTATGAATTTTCCTCTTAACACAGTTTTCAGTGTGTCCCATAAGTGTGGGTATGTTGTATCTTCGTTTTCATTATATTCCAAGAAGTCTTTAATTTCTTTCTTTATTTCTTCCTTGACCAGGTTATCATTGAGTAGAGCATTGTTCAACTTCCATGTATGTGTTGGCATTCTTTCCTTATTGTTATTGAAGATCAGCTTTAGCCCGTGGTGGTGTGATAGCATGCATGGGATTATTTCTACCTTTCTGCCACTACCTAAAGACTATACATGGACTGACCCTGGGCTCCAACTGCATAGGTAGCAATGAATAGTCTAGGGCACCGGTGGAAGGGGAAGCCCTTGGTCCTGCTAAGGCTGGACCCCCAGTGAACGGGATTCTTGGAGGGAGCGTAGTAATGTGGGGAGGATGGGGAGGGGAACACCCATGTAGAAAGGGAGGGGGAGGGGTTAGGGGGATGTTGGCCTGGAAACTGAGAAAGGGCATAATATTTGAAGTGTAAATAAGAAATACCCAATTTAATAAAGATGGAAAAAAGATGAAGAAAAAAAAAGGAGTGAGGCCGAAGGGCATAGATAGGTAGATAGATAGACAGACAGACAGACAGACAGATAGATGATATAGTGATATAGATAAATAGATGATAGATAATAGAAAAAGATAGGTAGGTAGGTAGATAGATAGATAGATAGATAGATAGATAGATAGATAGATAGATAGATGATAGAAAGATAATTAGATGAAAAGTATGTATGAAGAGCTTCTAGATTTCTAGATATGAGACCACTTTTCTGTAAAAGGAAATGTCACCTTTTCTTTTCTAGTTTGAGTGCCTTTAATTTCTTCTTCATGCCTCATTGCTTTGACTAAGGCTCTTATTCCCATGTTGAATAGACAGGTTGAAAGTAGACATCCTTGTTTTGTTCCTGATCTGAGATGACATGCTTTCAGCCTTTCACTGTCAAGTGCAGTGTTAATTGCTGGGGTTTTACACATTCTTTTGACCGAGGGAGTTTCCTCATGTTCTTACTTGAGTGTTATTTTTTAATCATGAAATGATATTGAATTTTTCAAATGCTTTTCATCAATTGAAATCACCTTTTTTTTTTATTCCACTAATATGGTGTGTTTGCTTGATTGATTTCTATATATTGAACCATTCCTGCATTCTAGGAACAATATCTACGTGCTCATGCTGTAAAATCCTTTAATGTGCTAGTAAATTTGGTTTCTGGTTGTTTTGTTGGGGATTTTTGCATCAGTATTCATAAAGAAAATTAGTGTGCAGTTTTCTTTTGGAGTTTTTATCTGTCTTTCAAATTAGAGTATTGTTGGTTTTATAGGATACATTATCAAATGATTTTTCCTCTTAATTCTGTGCAAGAATTTGATAAAAGTTGATGTTAATTATTCTTAGAATATTTGGTGAAGGCTAAGGATGCAATTAGGTATAGGATTTGTCCTTGTTAAATTCTTAATTGCTGATTTAATTTATTTATTAGTCATATGCCCCTTCTCAGTTTTCTACTTATCCATGAGTCAGTCATGGTATTTTCTTTGGTATGGAAGTTTGCTTTTTCTTCTCCTTCATTTAATTTGGTTATCTGATTAGTTTTCACTGGTAACAATGGTAGCTCATAATCCTTTAAAAAATTCCAATGTCAGTAGCATTATTCCCACTTGAAAGGACCAGAGTTTGCATGTCACACACCGAGATCAAAATCTTAGCACAAAGATTTATTTGCTCCAGAAGGATAAACTCATGGGGTAGGTGTGGCATTTTGAATATGCTGGGCCAATGAGACGTGACATTATTAGGAGGAGTGACCTTCTCTGACTAGGTGTGGCCTTCTTGGAGGAAGTGAGTCACTGTGGGGGTGGTGTTTGAGGTCCTATACTCAAGTTCCACCCAGTGGAGAAGAGTTAGACCATTTCCTGGCTATGTTCTGATCAAAATGTAGAATTCTCAGCTCCTTCTCCAGCACCAAGTCTGCCTGCAGGCTGCCATGCTTCCTGCCACGATAATAATAGACTAAACCTCTGAAACTGTAAGTCAGCCACAATTGAAACTTTGCCTTTATAAGAGTTGCCTTGGTCATGGTACCTCTTCATAGCAATAAAACACTATGACAGTAGGAGATGAGGTTGGGGGACGAGCAAGAGGAAAGGTATTTGCCTCAGAGGGACAGGGATAGAAAGGAGACAAACATGGCTCATAGGCAATGTGGAGCTTATAAAAAGAAAAGGGAACCTCTTGTTAGGATGATGTACTGGCTGGTTTTGGGTGTTAACTTGACACAAGCTGGAGTTGACACAAATGAGTGTCCCTTGAGGAAATGCCTCCATGAGATCCAGCTAGAAGGCATTTTCTCAATTAGTGATCAAGGTGAAAGGGCCCATTGTGGGTGGTGCCATCCCTGGGTTGGTAGTCCTGGGTTCTATAAGAAAGCAAGCTGAGCAAACCACGGGAAGCAATCTAGTAAGCAGCACCCCTTCATGGCTTCTGCATCAGCTCCTACCTCCACATTGTAGCCCTGTGTGAGGTCCAGTCCTGACTTCCTTTGGTGATGAACAGCAATGTGGAAGTGTAAGCTGAATAAACCCTTTCCTCCCCAACTTGCTTCTTGGTCATGATGTTTTGTGCAAAACTAAGAAAACCCTGACTAAGAAAGATGAGTTGGTTTATTTTGATTAGGTATATTAATTAAAGAAGCCAAAGGAAGCTGGACTTCAGTATTTTGATAGCTGTACCTTGGTGGTCAGTCCCAGCAGGAAGAAGTGGCCAAATAAAGGAACTGACCTTGATGGCTAGGTTTAGGGATGAAATCTAACAGTTTAGCAAAGAGGGCACGATCTGCTAGTGCCATGTTTGTCATGGTCAGGCCTGTTAGAGTCACTTCACCACTTTCACTTCCAAATTTAGTTTTTTGTCACTTATTTCCTTTTTCTGAGCCATTTTATGTAGAAGTTTGTCAGTTAAATGGTTTTTTTTTTCCTGAAGACAAAATGTTGATTCCATGAGTTTCTCAATTGTTTTCTGTTCATGTTTTAATTAATACTATTATAATCTTTGTTATTTCAATGAATGTGTTTTCTGTATGTATGTTTTAATGTCTTAAAGTTTAAGAACAAGTTGTTGGCTCGAGGCCTTCTTTTTGTTAGTATAAGCAATCACAACTGTAAATGTACAACTCTTGATGCCTTTCCTGTGTTCTGTAAGGTGGAATGTATTTCATTTTCAGTTTTGTCAAGATAATTTTTGATTCCTTTGGGAAATCCTCTCTATGCCTTTGAGTGCTCAGAAGTATGATATTTTGTTTCCGTGTTTGTATACATCTGTGATGGATTTTTCTGCCATTGATTTTCTAGCTTCATTGCTTTGTGACCACAAAAAAAAAAATCTTTTCTGTTCTTTTAATAGCTACTTTAATTTGGTAAGACTTGTCCTGTGAAACTTAAGGAAGCAATTAGGTATAGGATTTTTCTTTGTTAAAAAATTGATCATTACTGATTCAATCTCTTTACTATTCTCTAGGCTTTTTCTTATTTTCTACTTCTCTTGCATTATGTCTCTTTTAGAGAAATTCACATTGTGCAAAATTTTTTATCTACTTGATGTACAGTATTTATCTAGTTCTGTCATTTATTTATTTATTTATTTATTTATTTATTTATTTATTTATATTTAGAGATAGTCTGACTACCTGACAGGTCTAGATTGACCTGAAAGTTGCTGTGTAGCCCAGGTTGGCCTTGAACTTGGGATCCTCTTTCTCAGACCTGTGCTATCATATCCAGTAAGAGCACTGTTTCTTTACTAATATCTCTAGCTTCTTTATACATACCTTCTTTAAAACAGATATTTCGGTCATTCATTACTGTTTTATTGCTATGTATCTCTAATTTCAATTCGCTCAATGTTTGCTTCATATACACTGGAGCTTCGAATATTGCTTCATGAATCTTTATATTTTATGTTGGATGGACCCACGTGTAAATTTTTCTTTTACTTAAAAATAAATTTTGCAAGAGAATACCGTTTACTATTATTACTGTTGTCATCTTTGTTGTTGTTGTTGTTGTTGTTATTGGTTTTTACAGACAGGTTTTGTCTGTGTAGCCTTGGTTGTCCTGAAATTCTTCCTGTAGGGCTAGGTTGGCCTTGAACTCAAAGGTCCACCATCCTCTGCCTCCCAAGTGCTGGGATTAAAGATGCACTTTACCACCACTGGGAACAGAGCTGTCTCTGATTCCGGGACCCTTTTCCTCCTACTGTGTTGTCTAATCTAATCTAGCCTTAATATGAGGGAAGGTGCCTAGTCTTAAATGGAGGAGAAGTGAATGCGGGAGGGCTAGAACTGGATAGGACACAGAACATGACAGGAGACTATAGGACATGACTAGGAGAAGAGGAAGGAGGAGAAACTGCATTAGAGATGTAGTATATAAGAGAATAAATAAAAAGAAAGCAAAAAATTAATGACATTTATAAACTACTTCACATTCTGAATTGATGGCAACTTGTACAAAGGCCAGCTTACCTCCTCTGACCTGAAGAGTTCGTCATATTAGTTCATAGTTGGACTTTCTTAGACTCATCAGCAGTATAAATAATGAAACAGATACATTTAACATAGTTTAAAGATTAGGCCTCTTGCCTGGATAGTCTACCAGCTAGATCATCTAACTCAGCCCAATTATCTTCTTGTATCAAGCCACATGGCTCGCTCTATACCTATCTCTCTGCCCTGTTCTGGTCCATCTGTTCTCCGTGATTGCTCTCGGAATCTTTCTATCTGCTCGCTTCTGTCACTGCCTGGAAGTTCCACCCTCTATTTCCTGCCCATCTATTGGCCATCAGATCTTTATTTCAACCAATCAGAATCTCTGATGCAATTCAAGATTGCATCTAAGCCTAGAGGGTTATCTGACCTTTAAGTATCTCAGCACGTGTGGAAGGACAAGTATTTACAAATATGAGGCCTGTGATGGGCTATTGGAATGACATTAACAATATACTGCCAGCATTTAGCTATCTGCTGGTGAAGAATTAACAGTTGAAAACACAATGTGAAGAAAAAAATTACCCCAACAGGACTCCTATTTAAAAGGAAGATGTCAGACCCAAAGGTTGAGGTCCATTAGCAAAGGTTTAAACAGAAGCTGCAGCCTTGACCCAACCTAACACCGAGATTATACAAGGATGAAAATTTACTAAATCTCAAAACATCTAGACAGGTGTAAGGCTAGAAGTGAGTCTTAGCTACCAGGAGATCCCCCCTCCCCCCAAGTGAGATGCGCTAACAGAGCAGAGGTTCAATACAAACGCAAGAGGTTTATTTTTCTGACACATTGGGGGTAGACCCTCAAACAACACCTTGTGGTGAGTAACCTTGTGACCCCAAATGGCTATAACAAGCAGTTTTTATATGTTTTAGGGGTACAGGTTAAATCAGCAAGTTTACAGTTTAAACTTATTGCCTAAGCATATTGACCTTTGAATCTATTGGCTAGCAAGCATAGGACATGCATTTGAACTCTATCTGGGACCAGAGGGTCAGGTGACTATCAGTCAGTACATTCTGTGGTTTTTCAAGAATGTTCCTGCTCTTCCTGAGAACTGTGGGTGGAGAACGGAACTTGGTCTAGCCTTGACTGGAGGTGGTGGGTGTAAGGCTGGCAAAAGTCCTTCAGTATCAAGAATTCATGACATGGAAAATTTAAAATGACCAGAGGAGACTCTCAGGCACTTTTGGGCACTTGGAACCATGACAAGTCTTCATTAGAGCAACGAGTTCCATTCCTAACTTGCCAAACTACTCAGTTGAAATGGTTTAATAGCTCCTTTGTAGAACCAGTTCTCATCATAGGGTAGAAGCATGGCTATGTTGACGGTGTCTTCCAATCTGAGGACTTGACTTGTGAACTGTTTGAAGAAGGCTGCCAAAACTCAGGTGAACTGCTCATTGATGTATTTTACAGTAACTTGGGTGTCATGCAACCTCTGCTCTTCCAGCTTTGAAAGCCCAAGTATAATTTTTGCATTTTCTTTTTCATATCTTACAAACTATATTAAACTGAAGTCTATTTTTTTCTGATATTAAAATGGTTATCCTGTTCCAATTTAGCTACCAAGTTAGTGGACTATCCTTTCATTTCTCAACCTATGCAAGTATGTACCCCAAAACTTACTCTTGCACCAAGTACAATGTTGGGTCCTATTTGTCTTCTCTTTCCAAGTTTTTAATTCTTTTTTTATGTAGGTCTTTAAACTTTGGAGGTCAAGTCATTTAATTTCTGGTAAAGAAGTACTTATTGGAATTTTCTCTTAGTGTTTTAAATGTTTTACAATGTTTCATCCTCAAATGTCTCTATTACTACCTTCTTTCATGTTTGTTTCTTGTAGTAATATGTTTTAACTTAATTTCTCTTTTGCATATTCCACAGGTATCTGCTTTATAGTCACCATGAGGATTAAATATAACATCTGAAAGTTCTAATTATACATTTAAATACGATTCCAATTTAAGAGCAATTCCAGTAAACAAAAAAATTCCTGCAGCTCTACCCTCCCCACTTTATGCTAGTTTAAAAATATGATATCATCTTTGGAATATTCAGGACAGATCTGTAGTTCTTTACAATGCCAGTTCTTCTGTTTTACTGTTTACAAAAACTACAAGACAGAGTTCTAACACACATGACCTTTATTCTGTATGCCTTTATAATTCTCCTTATCAAAGAACCTTATTCATATGTCTTGAGTACCTGATTATTAATCTGTTTATTATTCTCTTGTTTCAATTCAAAGGATTGTCCTAAGTTTTATTTATTGGGAAATGATTTAATTAATCCATCCAGTTTTGAAGGATCACTTTTGGGGAGGTGGGTGTAGACAAATTGGCTTGACAATTTTCTCATTCCAGCACCTTGAATATAGTTTCCTATTGACTTCTGCTGTCCCTGTTTGCTGTTGAGAAATACCCTGATAATTTTATTAGGTCAGAAAAGTTTACTTTGCATTTCTTTTGCTGCATTCCAAACTCTATTTAAATTTTGGAAACTTATTTAGCATGTTTTAGCTTGGGAATTCCTTAGTTATAGTTCTTGAAACTAGCTGTTTGAATTTCTATATTTATAACTTATATCAAATCCATGCATCTAGGCAGCTATGTATCTATTCATCTATGTGTGTGTGTTTGTCTGTCATCTGTCTGTCTCCTCCCTTTCTCCTAACAACAACCACATTATATGCTCGTCTTTTTGATGGTGTTTCACAGGCTCTTGGTGGTTCTTTTGACTTTTCTCCCTTTTTTCATAGACTAGGAAATTACAAATGACCTTTATTTCAAGTTTGTTATTTTTCCTTGTGTAAATCAGCTTTTGTAAGTCTGCTATTGAGTCTCTCTGCTAAAGTTTATTTACTGTATTTTTCAGCCTTATGATTTCTCCTTGGTTCATTCAATAACATATTTCTTTGTTAATATATTAATTTTATTCATACATTGTTTTACTGATTCCTTTTATTTCTGTGTGTTCCATAAACTTCTGAAACATATTTTAAGTGTATGATGTAAAACCTTCGAGAAGTGAGTCAACCGCTTGTGCCTTTTCAGCCATAGCTTCTGGAGACATATTTACTTCTTTGAACAGGCTATGTTTTTTCATACTTCCTGGAATTTTGTGTACTCAAACAAATGAAGAAACAAACACAAACAAAATACTCAGAAAGCTGAAGCAGCAGGATTATTGAGTTTGTGGTCGGTCTGGGAAACTGATACTTAGCAAGTTCCAGGACAGCCAGCGTGCTAGAGTTTGTCTCAGAAAAGCAAACTAAAAGAAAGAACAAAACTTAACGACACAGTACTCATGCAAGTCTTCATATGTAGGTAGGTCCCATGAGGTGAAAGAACATTAGTAACTATCCAGCATTTTCTGAGCCTTGAATTCAATTCATCCTGAAGAAAGAATTAAATTCTTAGACTCTTTCTGGTCTTTTATCCTTGTGTACCTGGAAGCTTTTTGAAGTGTTTGTCCCTAGGATGTTGTTCTGCACTTGTGGCCTAGTTTTCCAGATCAACTCAAGCCACTTTCTTCTCAGCCTCTGAGATGCTTTATTGCATGTCACCTGAATACCCTGCCCTGACTTCTCTGTGTGCTCGCACTCTTCTTTTGAAATATCCACAAGTCTGGTTCTTTTCAGCCTGATAAAAACTATGCTAGGACCCTGTCCTTTGTCGGGATTCTGATCTCAGAGGTTTTAGCAACCCACAGACAAGTCAGAACACTGTGAAAAATTCTACCTCTGTCACGTGAGAGAGGCAACAAGGAACCAGGCCACTTCCAACGCCTGGCTGACAACTAGGGCATAGGGACAAAGAAAGAAAAATGCACTAGAATCCATTATCAGGTTGAATGTTTGTTTTTCTTAACTGGGAGTTTACTTGGTTTCCGTTGATATTTATCTGTTTAGAGGGATGATGCAGGGACACATTGTTATTTTAGCACGCCCCTGGCTGTGTTTTCAAGGTTTGCATAGGAAATAAGGTCCTATATCTTTTCAGTATGCTGACTTGATGTCACCTAATAATGGCACCTAATAATTTGACTTACCCCTGGCAAGAGTCTAATCATCGAGTGCTTTGTTTTTGCATTGTATTGTTTTAAAGGATAACTGCTCTGCGGAGTTCTTCTCTTCAAATTTCCAACCTTTACTTCCATTCTATATGAAGAGTAAGGAAGGGCTCATAGAGGAACAAGAACCGATCTGTAGGGGCTGGGGATTTGGCTCAGTGGTAGAGCGCTTGCCTAGGAAGCACAAGGTCCTGGGTTCAATCCCCAGCCCCGGAAAAAAAGAAAAGAAAAAAAAAAAAAAGAAAAAAGAACCGATCTGTAGTAGCCATGGAATAGTTGCCTCCCTAACATTCAGGGAGGTACAGGCAGCATGGCTACACTCCTGCAGGGTTCCGTCTGTGTTACAGCAGAAACAATACATGATTCTGTTCTCCAGGAGCTGTAAAACATGGGTGCAAAAACCAAAGACTCGGAATTGGAGCAGTTCTTCTCATTACACCCTGTTTCCCAGTCAAACTTAGCACTTTTTTTGTGCCCTCAATTTTTAGAATTCCAATTTCAGAGGGTATGAAGAAGTAGAGAATTTGCAAAAGTACAATGTCCCACTAAATGAGGTACAATGGTCACCTTGTTCATTTCAGTTCCTCATGTGAGTGCTTACACGGGGAAAAAAGTTAATAGATATTTTTGGGTTAATTGGTCTTGTTTACATGAGGAACTAGAGTTGCTTCTACATAATAAAGATAAATGAGCTGGCTACTTCATTGAGATATCACTTGGAATTCTCATGCTTGATAATAATTGTTAATGAGCAACTATTAAATAAAAAAACCCACCACCCAAGGAGTGCAAGCAAACTAATGACTTAGATGCCGGAGGAAGCAGAGTCTGGGTCCTTCCCCCATATACTCCACTCTGGCCAGCTTAGTAAATGTCTATGAGTCATGGCCTATATTTGTTGGTAAAGGAAAATAAGGACATCAACTGTAGGCTTGGGACCAGCTGCGGTGGTAACTTCTCTGCATCCATCATCTTGTATGACTAAATATATCCCAGGAATTCACAAGTGGCTGTAGCCTTAAGGGCCTCTTTGCAAAGGATTGGGCTTGTGCCCTGACTTCCTACTCTTTGGGAAGAGGTGTAAAGCTGCCTGTTTCTTATAACATACATGAACAAGCGCGCACGCACACACACACACACACACACACACACACACACACACACACACACACACATTTTTATGCATCTGTTCACTTCAAATCCAACCCACCACCCTCTTTCAGTTTGCTCTAAAATGAAATTTATGAAGTTTCATTGATTATTTTCTCCATCAAGGAGAGACACAGAGTACCTAAGATTGGGTAGATAGAAAGGTGGGAGGATATGGGAAAAGGTAAAAACATGATCAAAATGTATGAAAAAAAAACATTAAATTTAAAAAAATGTGAAAGTTGCTAGGTTATCTTTGCCAATGAAATGAACCAATTCAAGCCAAATTAAAGTATATAGGCAGGTTTATTGGGAACAGCTCTAGGTCAGGTTCATTGTTCCCAAGGAACGAGGCCAGGGAAGTGAACAGGCCAAGAGAGATAGAGGGGAGAGGGGGAAAAAAATGAAAGAAAGTGTGTGTGTAGATAAAGAGACGGAGAAAGTTCTGTGTGGGAAAGAGAAAAAGAACCAAAATGTCTGAATTGTATAGAGAAGAGCCTTTGGGTGAGCCGAAGCCCTGCCTCTCAGCTGGAAAGTTCAACATAGCGGGTGGGGTATGCCAGCCGTGGCCTGTAAAGGCAGGGACTGAGGGTTTCTTGGGGAACATGAGAGGCCAGGTCGGCTTTGGCATGTTCAATATGTAGGTCACCGTCTGAAACCCAACAGATACTTTTTTATTTGTAGCACTTATGATCAAAATGATTTCCCGGTTCACTCTGACGAACTATGCTAATCAGATGTGTTGACTTGTATAAAAACAGGCCCTATAGGCTCAGATATTTGACTGCTTAGTCACCAAGGAGTGGCACTACTTGAAAGGATTAGAAAGATTAAGAGGTGTGACCTTGGTGGAACTGTGTCAGTGCAATTGTCCTTTGAGGTTGCAAATGCCCACACCAAGCCCAGAGTTCCTTCTCTCTCCCTGCACATTAGAGAGTAGCTCTTAGCTACTCCTCCAGCACCATGCGCGCCACCATGCCTGTGCCAGGAAGAAAATGGACTAAGCCTGTGAAACTATAAGCGTGTCCTTCAATTAAATGTTTTCCTTTGTAAGAGTTGTCTTGGTCATGGTGTCCCTTTAAAGCTATACAGCAGTGACTCAGACATCTAGTATGTATGCATAATCCTGTATAATAAGGGCTCTGAGCATCTCGATTGAAATTTTAACTCTTAATTCTATTTGCCACAACTGAAGCTTAACTTCTTTCCAGCTTCTCTTACACCCAAATACACACCTACTTAGGACCCTTGCTCCTATGAACATGATTCTGAACAATTGTCCCTCAAAGGTTTTTCTTCCTTGTTCTGCTCCATTCCACTTCTACCCCCACCCCCATTCCTACATCTGAGGAGCTCAGCTCCCTTTGTGTCCCTTCACAGCATCATCATTGACTGACAGGGCGCTTCAGATACTCATTTGAAAGCTTTCTGTGCCCCTCACTAAGTCCCTGCTGGCTGGAAGGGTGGTTTTTTTTTGTTGTTGTTGTTTGTTTGTTTGTTTGTTTTTTTTATTAACTTGAGTATTTCTTATTTACATTTCGAGTGTTATTCCCTTTCCAGGTCTCGGGGCCAACATCCCCCTAACCCCTCCCCCTCCCCTTCTTTATGGGTGTTCCCCTCCCCATCCTCCCCCCAACAATCACATTCACTGGGGGTTCAGTCTTAGCAGGACCAAGGGCTTCCCCTTCCACTGGTGCTCTTACTAGGATATTCATTGCTACCTATGGGGTCAGAGTCCAGGGTCAGTCCATGTATAGTCTTTAGGTAGTGGCTTAGTCCCTGGAAGCTCTGGTTGCTTGGCATTGTTGTTCATAAGGGGTCACGAGCCCCTTCAAGCTCTTCCAGTTCTTTCTCTGATTCCTTCAACGCGGGTCCCACTCTCACTTCAGTGGTTTGCTGCTGGCATTCGCCTCTGTGTTTGCTGTATTCTGGCTGTGTCTCTCAGGAGCGATCTACATCCGGCTCCTGTCTGCCTGCACTTCTTTGCTTCATCCATCTTGTCTATATGGGTGGCTGTATATATATGGGCCACATGTGGGGCAGGCTCTGAATGGGTGTTCCTTCTGTGTCTGTTTTAATCTTTGCCTCTCTATTCCCTGCCAAGGGTATTCTTGTTCCCCTTTTAAAGAAGGAGTGAAGCATTCACATTTTGATCATCCGTCTTGAGTTTCATGTGTTCTGTGCATCTAGAGTAATTCAAGCATTAGGGCTAATAGCCACTTATCAATGAGTGCATACCATGTGTGTTTTTCTGTGATTGGGTTACCTCACTCAGGATGATATTTTCCAGTTCCAACCATTTGCCTACGAATTTCATAAAGTCATTGTTTTTGATAGCTGAGTAATATTCCATTGTGTAGATGTACCACATTTTCTGTATCCATTCCTCTGTTGAAGGGCATCTGGGTTCTTTCCAGCTTCTGGCTATTATAAATAAGGCTGCTATGAACATAGTGGAGCCCGTGTCTTTTTTATATGTTGGGGCATCTTTTGGGTATATGGCCAAGAGAGGTATAGCTGGATCCTCAGGTAGTTCAATGTCCAATTTTCTGAGGAACCTCCAGACTGATTTCCAGAATGGTTGTACCAGTCTGCAATCCCACCAACAATGGAGGAGTGTTCCTCTTTCTCTGCATCCTCGCCAGCATCTGCTGTCACCTGAGTTTTTGATCTTAGCCATTCTCACTGGTGTGAGGTGAAATCTCAGGGTTGTTTTGATTTGCATTTCCCTTATGACTAAAGATGTTGAACATTTCTTTAGGTGTTTCTCAGCCATTCCGCATTCCTCAGCTGTGATTTCTTTGTTTAGCTCTGAAGCCCATTTTTTAATAGGGTTATTTGTCTCCCTGCGGTCTAACTTCTTGAGTTCTTTGTATATTTTGAATATAAGCCCTCTATCTGTTGTAGGATTGGTAAAGATCTTTTCCCAATCTGTTGGTTGCCGTTTTGTCCTAACTACACAGTGTCCTTTGCCTTACAGAAGCTTTGCAGTTTTATGAGATCCTATTTGTCGATTCTTGATCTTAGAGCATAAGCCATTGGTGTTTTGTTCAAGAAATTTTTTCCAGTGCCCATGTGTTCGAGATGCTGCCCTAGTTTTTCTTCTATTAGTTTGAGTGTATCTGGTTTGATGTGGAGGTCCTTGATCCACTTGGACTTAAGCTTTGTACAGGGTGATAAGCATGGATCGATCTGCATTCTTCTACATGTTGACCTCCAGTTGAACCAGCACCATTTGCTGAAAATGCTATCTTTTTTCCATTTGATGGTTTTGGCTCCTTTGTCAAAAATCAAGTGCCCATAGGTGTGTGGGTTCATTTCTGGGTCTTCAATTCTGTTCCATTGGTCTATCTGTCTGTCTCTGTACCAATACCATGCAGTTTTTATAACTATTGCTCTGTAATACTGCTTGAGTTCAGGGATAGTGATTCCCCCTGAAGTCCTTTTATTGTTGAGGATAGTTTTAGCTATCTTTAGCTAAAGATAGTTTTTTGTTATTCCAGATGAATTTGCAAATTGTTCTGTCTCACTCTCTGAAGAATTGGATTGCAATTTTGATGGCGATTGCATTGAATCTGTAGATCGCTTTTGGTAGAATGGCCATTTTTACTATATTAATCCTGCCAATCCATGAGCATGGGAAATCTTTCCATCTTCTGAGGTCTTCTTCAATTTCTTTCTTCAGAGTCTTGAAGTTCTTATTGTACAGATCTTTTACTTGCTTGGTTAAAGTTACACCAAGGTACTTTATATTATTTGGGTCTATTATGAAGGGTGTCGTTTCCCTAATTTCTTTCTCAGCTTGTTTCTCTTTTGTGTAGAGGAAGGGTGTTTTTGTTCACTGCTAAGTCACTGGAAACTTGAAAGGGTATGTGGATCACAATTAGCATTCAATCAGCATTTACTGAATGAATGGCAGACAGATGAAAGGACCTAATTCTTCTTTACCATCAGTGCTCACTTCCTTATTTATTTATTTATTTATTTATTTATTTATTTATGCCACCTGCTCTTTTCTGTATGTTCTTAATTTCTCACCTTAGGACTTTTTGGCTTCTCTTTTACTTTAAGCATCACAATTCTGGCTTTTCCTCTTCTCTTTTTAAGTTCTGAGATGAAGAACTTCTCTTTACAACATACTCCTCCTGTAAATTGTTCTATATATTCCACAGACTGTAGAGACACCAATAAAAGTTACCTGTGCCAAATAGTTAGGGATCGTATATGTATTAAAATGGTTTTATTTAATACAAGAAAAAATTGAGTTTTATATAATACTAGGACTTGTTTCTGAATTTTTCTTTCTCCTGTGATCAAGGAGTTACCATTTCCTCACCTTTCTCTGGCCAGAAAATAAATGATGCTTTTCTAGGTGGTCAAATTGCATAGGCATCTCAGTTCATATAGGGAGTAGATTCAAAGCAACCTCCACCCAGGATAGTGGTTGATCTGCATCCTACTAAGGCAGGAAGATACATATGAAGCACTCTTTATCCAGCCCTTTATGTCATCATCCATTCTGAGTTTTTTTTTTTTTAATTTTAGGACTGTGTGTTGTGGATGTTTTCCACTGTGTGTGCATGCATGTATATGTGCATCAATGTGGAGACCTGAGATGACACTGAGAATCATCCTCACTTTCAGCCTCTTCCCTACATTATTCACTGAGGCAGGCTGTACCAATCAAACCCAGAGGTCACAGATAGAGCTACTCTCACTAACCAGGTTTCTCTGGAATCTTCTGTCTCTGCCTTCTGAGTCTGGACTGTTGCACTCACCTGACATTTCATGTGGGTTTGCAAGATCGAACTCTATTCCTCACACTGTGAGGCAAAAGCTCTCATCACCGAGCTATCTCTCCAGCCCCAACATCTTCATGATTCTCTGAGTCACATAATTGTCTCTGGAAAGTTGAGTTAGTCACTTCTGAATCGTCAGGTTCGTCTATATATTTTGTTTGATTTCTTCCCCAGAAATGTTTTATTTAACCTTTAAGGTGTTTGACACAGATGGTGGTATTCACTCTCCTCTGTTAGTTCAGGAGAATCCTGACTAGAACTATTCAAGTTCATTTAAAAAGTCTCAGATGTCATTATGGACCATTTCATGATATATGTTTTCACCATGATGGTTGGGAGTGTGGTTTATTTTGAGAGATGGTGGTAAGAGTCTAAAAAGGCAATTAGTGTTGGATAAAATGTCCAGCCATCAAAAGATTTAATGGATGATGTATTAGTTATTTCTAGCTGTTGAACAAATCACCACAATGGCTGTGGTCATTTAAAGGAGCACACATTTACTCTGTTACAATTCTGAAGGCAAGAGGTCAGCATCAGACATCACTGGCCTGAAGTCACGACATCCTCTAGGTCCTATGTCCTTGGAGAATGTAGAGGACTACCAGATCCATGCTTCTTTCAGGATACCTAGAATGACTTGTGGCTAGCCCACTTCTGTCTTCTAGCCAGAATCTCATATTCACTCTGTGTGTCATTCTTTTTGGCTCCCTCTCAAAAGGTGTCATGGGCTAAAAGTCTCCACCAAAATTAATGTGGAAATTTCACTTTCTGTTTGAGTCTTGAAAGGCAAGATCAGGAAGGACTTCTGTGGGGTGATTAATAAAGAGGACCTAGCTCTCAGTAATTTTTTTTTCTGCTTAAAAGTGGATCTCCTATAAAAGTCAAGTTTGATGTTGCTGTCATTCTTGGTTGTGGCTCTCTTTTCATGTGACACATATTTCCTCCAGTGCCTTGGAGAGTCCTCAATAACAAAAATGGTCTCATCCGATATGGTACCTTGACCTTGAATCTCTAAGACCCCAGAGCAAAATCGCAAATCCATGACTTCATTTGGAACTTCTATTTTCTTTTCTTTCCATTTTTTTTATTTATTTATTTATTTATTTATTCACTCATTTATTCATTTATTTATTTATTTTCTCTATAAGGGTCACCAATTGAACTTATTAGGGTATGGAGGGTTTTTGTTTTGTTTTGTTTTGTTTTTTAAGGAAATCTTTTTGTTAGCTTACCACAAAAGTTGATGATGATTTTTAAACAAAAAAGTGCCCCCCCAAAATAGAGAATGCACAAATGAAGAGTGTCATATAAGCCAAGATGAGTAGGAAAAATTTACATAGAAGAGAAGAACATGAATCTAGTCACAAGTGAGATTCATAGCTCTCAGCTGACTCTGTCCTAGCAAAATTCTGGAAGGAAGGCTCAGTGTAGGGAAGGTGATGGGGGCTCAATATCTCTCTGTATAGCTTAATCAACTTTACAGAACACGATTTACTGGTGGGATTACAACAGCCAATTTGTGCAGGACTTATGTCATGCTCTCCCCCTTCAGTCATCCCATGAGTGCAACAACCCACAGATCCTGAGAAACAACAGGGTCATACAAAGATCAATTCTTTCATTTCAAGTTCACCAAGGTCATGCTGAGGTCAATGGAGGCTCCTCAAAATCAGAAGAGGCATTTTCTTTTGGGGAGACTGTATTTCCTTAAACTGGAGAGGAGGGTGAGGAAGACTCTGGAGGGTCACCTAAACAGGGGCAAGGTCATGCGAAGTTCAAGAAACAAAACAGCTTTCCGGGTCAAGAAGAATTTGTCAGAGTTCATGTACACCAAGCCAGTGTTCTAAGTTTAGGCTGGTTTTTTTCCTCCAAATTAAGCAGACTAGGAAATATTCCTTGAAGACTTTTCAACAAAAAAGATAAAAATTACTTAATATGTAACTTTAAAGAATAGTAATCATTATTTAAAGTCTTAGAAGTTGTTATTATTGTATGCTGTGTGCAGGTGGGAGGAAGTGGCATAAGCCATGCACACATGTGGAGATCAGAGGACAATTTTGTGGAGTTGGTTGTTGCCTTAATGTGGTTTGGGGGGAATCAAGTTTAAATCACTAAGCTTGCATGGCAGATGCCTTTTCCTGCTGAGATATCCTGCCAGTCCTTGGCAATGTACATTTTAGAAATAAGGTTTCAAATAACTCAACTTCTTTCTTCTCTGTCCATTGAAAAGCTAGTAAAGAGTCTGTGGTCTGTGAGGTGAAGGATTCGGGAATCCTAACTTTTACTCTCTGTTAATGTATCCCATCCCATGGGCTAAGAGTCCAAAGCAATTGTAAATCAACCTTGGAACAGCAAACCCATTGGTCACTTTTCATATCTAAAGGTATCTCCAATCCTCCAGTTCAGTAGCCTTATCTTTATTCAAATAATTAAGATCAAAGGGAAAACATTTCCTTTTCCTCCTTCCCTCTCTTCCTTCTCCTGTCTTTCTCTTCCTTCCTTCCTTTTTTCCTTCCTTCTTTCCTTCCTTCTTTCCTTCCTTCCTTCCTTCCTTCTTTCCTTCCTTCCTTCCTTCCTTCTTTCCTTCCTTCTTTCCTTCCTTCCTTCCTTCCTTCCTTCCTTCCTTCCTTCCTTCAATTGATGGGTAATAAATACTTTTGTACATTTATGAAGTAGACTGTGATGTTTTGGTACATTGGTAATTAGCTAATGAACAAGTCAGGTAATTTAGTTTGTTTATCCCTCACCTTTTTGTCATGAGGCCAGGCAAAGTCCTTTTCTAATTATTTTATATATCATTAGCCATAACCATTTCATAGGCTTTCCCATCTAGCTATGAGTCTGTATTGGTGACGGGTCCCTAACCCTTCCTTGCCTTTACCAAACATTAATTTGCTTTGTTCTCCTATAAGCATGGCCTTTTTAGGTTCTAAATGTGAGTGACATCAGGTAGCATTTGCCTTTTTGTGCCTGGCTTATTTCATTTAACATAGTGTTCTTTGGTCAACATAGAGCACCTCTGAGAACAGAGGGAAATCTGAGAAGAGACCAAAGTTGTGAGCTTTTCTTAGCTTCAGACAAGGTGAGGGAAAATAGATTTAGCTGTCCACTACACACTAAGCATAATCAGTTTTATTTCTTTGAATTGTCTCATCCACACTATGGGCAGTAGGATGCTCACATTCTATAAATGCATTAAGGAAACAACGGTGGTTTGAATGACATTGGCTCCCATAAGCTCGCAGGGGGTGATACTATTAGGAGGTGTGGCCTTGTTGGAGGAAGTGTGTAACTAAGAGTGTGCTTTGATGATTCAGATGCTCAAGCCAGGCCCTCTCTCTGGCACTCTCTCTCTCTCTGGCGCTCTCTCTCTTTCTCTGGCTCTCTCTCTCTCTCTCCTCTCTCTCTCTCTCTCTCTCTCTCTCTCTCTCTCTCTCTCTCTCTCTCTCTCTCTCTCTCCTAATCTGGATATAGATTAATCTGGATATAGAACTCTTCATGTTGGCCTGCTTGGCATCGTGATTCCCAGTATGATGATAATGGACTAAACCTCTGAACTGTATGCAAGCCAGCCCCAGTTAAATGTCTTCCTTTATAAGAGTTGCTGTGGTCATGATGTCTCTTCACAGCAATAAAACCCTAACTAAGACAAAATGCCTGGCTATTCGACTTATGGGTGGCAAGAAGTTCAGCTAGGTCTTATATTCATAAGCCAAATGGTAACCTTGGTGGTGGAGGACACTGAGGATTAGGTGTGGAGGTGAAATGGGGTGCCCTTGCCTGTGTGCATTTTAGTTGACCCAGGGCTAGGGAAAGGATTATTAAGATTTTCCTGTCTCATTCCTCTTCTAGGGTAGTGTTGCAGGATATTTGGTCATACTGTAAACACTGAGATTATGTTATTTACTGAAAAACCTTATTTTTAGTTGTGGTGTAGCTCAGCCTTAGCTGAGTTAATCTGAGAGCTTTCTGCTTGAATATTGTGAATGGGATTAAGTAAAGTCAGCCATGGGTCAAGAGGTAGGGAAAGCAACCTGTTGATAGGAAGTGAACATAGAAATAATAGGAATATTGAAACAGAAACACACACACACACACACACACACAGAGAGAGAGAGAGAGAGAGAGAGAGAGAGAGAGAGAGAGAGAGAGAGAGAAAGCAGGAGTCAAGTGGACAGTTGAAAAGATGCACAGGAAGTAGACGGGAGGGACATTGAGATTGAAGGAAGTTGAGATTACATGAGAGAGGGCAACAATTCCTGGTGGGAAATCAGGTAAGGAGGATGGTCAGGTGGGTGCTTTCTCTGCTTTGTGAGTTAGCAGGCTTTCACCCCAGCACTTGGCTCCTGAATCTTCATGTGTATAATCAAATGATTGAAATGTTAAAAAGAAAACCAACAGGATAAGTCTGTGACCAGTATGTTCTGACATCTTGGTCTCAGTGACACAGTTTGAACTGTCCTATGGGCCTTATAGGTATAAAGCCTTATTTTATTGGTTGGGTCTTTGTACTTACCACAGGGCTGTTTGCAAATAAGGGGCAGAAAAATTCTGTCAATTCTCTCAGTGGTCAGGAAAAGGAAGCCGGAGTATTCTTTGTATCCTTCCAACAGTGATAAAGTGCCCTGTGTATTATCCAGCCAAGCATTTGCAGGTAATTTTTTTTATTAATTCTTGCACAACTCCATGTGACTCAGTTATGATTACTATTAATTAACAGATAAGGAAACTGAGGCTAACAAAAGCAAAATAAATTGTTCAGGGTCTCTTGGAGATTAGTGATCTTAGGACAACAGTGTGCCTGTCACTCAATTCAATATTCTATGAATAGACTTTCCCTGACAGAACTAGCAAGGGAAAACATGGTTTCACACAATAGGAGCTTAGGATAAAGAAGAGAAAGAGAAATGTCTTGGGATGTTTTAAAAAAAAAAACAGCATGTTCAATGCCAGCAGGTAAAGGGCCAAGTGATCAACACACAAGGGACACTGGGACTCAATGCAATCCAGGGTAAGTGGGGTTAATCAGGGAAGGACACATTTCCTAAAGGAGGTGACTTTCAAGCCAGCAGAGGCAGCAGGGCTGCAATGCAGACCTGCTCACCGAGCAGTTTACCATGCTCACTTGGAAGTGGGTGTAATTAAGTCCTTCCCAAGCAGCTGCAGAGAGAGCAGGTTGCTGGGGCTGGCTTCAGGCAGTGTATTGCTAGTGCCCTCCTGTGCACAAAGGAAGAACTGAGGAGTTGATGGGCATGCAGGGTGGCACTGTAGCTCCCTGTATACCTCACCAGAGAAGTGTGCTTCGGTTTTGACTCTGCCAATCTCTGTATTTTGAAGCAGCCCCTGCAGTTTGACATTGCCCTTCCCATGTCTCCTGCTACAGGAAGGGATACTCCCATTCCTGGGGTCAATTTCTCTGTTTTCTTTCTTATATCTGTTTCTTCCCAGGGGTGGCTATGGATGGAGAAAGCTAGAGAATCCTCTCCAGGGACCAGGAGAGTCTTCCCTTTCTAGCCAGAATAGCATTTACCTTGTACTATATCATGAGAGCACCATGGATGGACCACGTAGGACCAGGCATAAGTGGTGCCAAGCTGGAGTTTTATTCCTTTGTTTTACTGACATTTTGTATGCTGAATTTCTCTTTTTTCCTGTAAAAAATGAGTATCGGCTCGCTCTGCATTTGACCCAGTGTTCCCATGGTCCTCCACCCCCCCAGCTTCCCCCCCCCCCTCCATTGCTCTTCATTCTCTTTGCCCACGTGGAGTCAGTATTGAAGAATCATGTGGTTTAGTGAGTTGGACGGTTTATTTAGATTAGAAAATGAAGAAGGAGATGTTCACAAAGCTTCCACTGGCTGCTGCCTTAGATCCTACATAAGACTAATCAGTTCCTACCCTGAAGGTGAGCAGTGCTCCTCACCCCTCATTTAATGCAATTCAACGCGTATTTATTCAGTGACTATTATATGACAGGTGAAGTATTGCCCTCTCCACTCATCCAAACTGATAAGCCAGAGAAAGTATTCACACTTGCGTCTTCGTCACTGTAAAGGTATTCCTGTCTTTGCTATGTCACATTATTGCTGTGCAGATACAGAAGGGAACTGTGGCACAGTAGGAGAAATAAAAGCCATGACATCCGTGTTGATTGGACAACATGTTGCAGAGGAGGGAGTGGCTGGATACCAATGTCATATTGTTTGGGCAAATTCCCACACACTCCATAGTAAGCATGTATAGACAAAACATGCTTTAAAAGACACAGAGTACCAAAAAATTCAGGCGCTGGGAGTCATTTTCACAGTGGTGTGTAAAATGTCTCAGTATAAATGTCATTTCAATGTCAACATGAATGGAGGAAGTTCGTATCCCAAGGAGGCAGTTATGGAGGATAAAAAAAAGTGAGTGGAATTGTCATTCATTTCCTGTCGGGGAAAACAAGATAATTAATGAAAAATCCTTGCCCTGGAGGAAATCACGAGGGACACAAGCGGGGAAGAGTCAAAAAGTGTCCACTGATGGCTGAACACGCACCCCAGATGAGCTTTTCTAATTAGTAATTACTGATAGCTTTTCATTCTGAGAGTTCACTGGTCATGAGGTGCTGTCAGTTATAAGTGTGATTATTTATTAGGAACATTATTATTTACTTCGGTAGAATGTGTAGCGCTCACTTCTGGGATGGTGGGGTAAAGAGTAAGACTGAGACTGAGGGAAGGTAATATTTTGAATGAAAATCTCAATGTGGCTTCTGTTAACCAGGAGACAAAGTTTTAAAGCAAAGATAGTGGAAACTTAAAGCAAAACAAACTCAGAATTCCCATCAAGTCCCACACTGAGAAGCCTGTCAATCCCTCTACTCGCCCCAGAACAGTCTATACGAGAGGGCCGTACTTGGCATTTGGGTTTTCCCTCCTTCCTTCCCCCTCCCAGTAGGAAAAAAAAATTCCTACTACCCTTGTCCTGCCCTGAGGCTATAATAACAATATATAGAATTTTCTCAGATGCAAGGGACAAGCCTTCCATTTCTACATTCTTCTGATTTTCCAATGATCCAAAATGTCCCAACACCTCGGGGAAGGGTGGGGAAGGTAGCCACTTGTCTTCTTGCTTCATATTTGGGACAGCATGAGGGGAGAGAGCTCACTCATCTTCATTATGAGCCTGGACCCTAAGGAAACTTCAAGTCAGAGGAAGAACAGACCCCATTACCAAAGCTAGGGTTGGGGTTATCTGTTGCTATTTTACCAAGAGGCTACCATTTGTGGGCTATCCCTTTCTCCTGAAGAAACTGGTATGGAGTGGCTGAAGGGTCTGCAACATTCTTGGCTTCCTAATGGTCGAGAAAGGATGAAGTCCAGTAAACATAAAAATCAAAATTGACAACAACAGACAAGTTTTTAAAACAAAATCAAACAAAAAACTCATCACCAGCAGGGACCAAAATATTGGTTCTCTAAATTCCTCCAAGCCTAAGATGCTCTAATAGGTGAATTCCTTGCTCCTGCTCCTCTTTGAACACTCCATATGTCTTTGAGTCTTTCTGTCTTCACAAGGCATGTCTTACAAGAAATATTCATGAAACTTTCCATTAATTTTTGTTTGTGTGGGTTTTTAACATAATGCAAGTAAATACCCTATAAGGAAAAGGAGTGAGGAAATTCAGAACAAGAACATTAAAAAAAAATCAACATTTTTTTCTTTTAAGAGATATATTAAGGCTGAAAACAAGCAAGCAAGCAAACAAAAAACATGTTTTATGCACGAAAAGACACCACATGGAGTGTCTCCACTTTTCTATTCATTTCAATTTGAAGGCAGTTATGCCTCCCCATTAAAACCAAGCTGGCGAAAGTGGATGTAAGCCTGTGCTTGGCGAAGGGTTAAACATCTCTTCCACAGCCATGTACTCTGGGGCTGCAGAAGAGCCCTGGTCAATAGACAGATATATTGACTTGTTATTATTTAAAGTTGTTTAACCAGGTAGAGATAAACGAAAGCTTTCAGCAGTTGAGGTATCACACAAATCACAATTAAGGTGGCATATGTGTTTGGGAGACGTAAAATCAATGCCTGCGAAGATAATGTTTTAGTCTCTATTTGAACTTGAAAACAGAAGTAAATTTGCAGCGGCAACAGCTGGGCTTGTTCCATCTAGGAGGCTCTCTATTAACTGTATGAGGAGGGCTTTTATTACCTCTTCTGATGCTTTTCCTTTATGGTTTTGTCTGCATCAGAAAAGCCAAATTGATTGCTGCGGTACTGTTTACTGATGTGGCCAGAAGCAGAGCAAAGCAGCCAGGGCTCTCACCCAAGTGGGTGTCTGCACCACCCCTTTCTTGTATACCTTTTATTATCTAGGAGCATCTGTGGGGGACTATGAATTTCCTGAACTAAGGATATAGATCTTTGGAGTCACTCCCTCAGATAACCCTTCTAAGTTACTGGATGGAAACACGTTTAGGAAAGTAAGATAATGTGTGCTTATAGAATATTCTTCGTGATTTAGTCACCTACTAACATTTGCCCAGTGGGAGATGATCTCTAAAAAACACAGTCCCCATTTCACACTTTAATTTTCTCTGTCTCTGTCTCCCCCGATCCAGTGTGCTCTGTGTGTGTGTGTGTGTGTGTGTGTGTGTGTGTGTGTGTGCTGTGTGTGCTGTGTGCTGTGTGTGCTGTGTGTGTGTGTGTGTGTGTGTGTGTGTGTGTGTGTGTGTGTATTCGTGTTTTTCTCACTCTTCTCTTACATGACTGAAGTCAGGACCACATCTTGTGTCAATGAGATTTTTATAGGATTTGTTACAGTGGCAACACATAGCAGATGCTCTCAATAGAATGCTTTGGACACTGGGCATCGACTGGTCTAGAACCCTAGGTGTCATTCACTCCTCACTGAACTAGCCCTTTTAGCTTTGAACTGTGGTATTTCTTGGGAAAGGAATGTTTTGCCTTTTAAGTTCTTTCAGTCTTTGGGAGTAATGAAGAGGCTTGACATGTCGGTCACTTTGGGAAAGTTAGGAGGTGGATTTATGGCTCAGGAAAAAAAATGTGCTGAGGAAATCGAACTTTGCCTTTTGCAGAGCAGAAGGGAAGTGCAAGAGTCATGTAGTTCTGACATGACATGAGGAGGTGATGAGGAGAAGAAAGGAAGGTGAGGAGAAATAAACCCAGAACCTGGGATGCTTGTCTTCAACTCCCATCCACCTTCAGCTAGCATCAGAAGGAGATCAAGCCATTGACTGCTGTGATATAGATGCTTCATCTAACTTAAATTGTCACACCCAAACATCTGAAAATATGAGATGTTATTATAATAACATAAGATTAGTGCTGTTGGGCTAGATAAAGAAGAATGTGATTAAGACAGCGCCTGTTCCTTTCAGGCCAATATCCACTCAGACAAGGAAGTAGCCAAGTACTTCTGATGCTCTGCTCTCAGGACCTTTTGTGGCCACATGATCCTTTCAACCTCTTTCTATAATGGCTCTACTCAAAGGGACATTTTCCTTTGCTTCTCTTCACCTTAAAAGCCGAGCCTTCACTCAATAGACAGGAAGGCCACTTAAGTGCCGGGCACTGCTGTGCATGTTGGGAAAGCAGAAACCATAGAAACTGCCCATTGTCCTGAGTGCAGTATATTAGAGAGTGACAGAGGCTCATATTCAAGAAGATATATGATGTACAGATGGTTAATGGCAGTCAGATTGGGAGACAGACACACAGGGTGAGGTCCTTGCTTCTCAGCACGATAGGGTTGAGGAACATCTAGGAAATTACTGAAGATACTTCTATGTGAACCCATGCGGGTGTCTCTCATGCTCCTTGGGTCCTAAGAACTCTGACTAAGTGAGTGGACTAATCTTTCTCTAGGTCGATCTCTGATGGCACCATTTGGAGGTATGAAAGGTAGCGGACAGGGCTGGTTGAAGGATATAGACTGAGGCATATCTCTGGGGCCAATATCTTTCCCTGGCCTCTACACATAAGCATCCCTTTTCCTGCTTCCTGTCCACCAAAAAGAGAAGTTCCTTTGCTGTGTCCTCCCATTGCCATGGTCTTTTCTATCTTAATTGTCACAGAGCCAAATAACAATTGGCCAAATCTCCTGAATGCAACAGCCATAATGAAAAAATGCCTCTCCTTAAGCTGTCATATCTAATATTTGTTCACAGAAATGAGAAAAGTGCCCAATGTAGATACAAGATAGTTAGATGGATAGGTGCCTGTTATTTTATCCTGACAGATTTACATTAAAGTAATAATCTTAAGAAATTGATGGTTCACATTTTCTTAAATGGAAAATTAGACTGAGTTAATGTTTCATATTCCAAGTACAAATCCATAGAATATGACTTTTACTGACCTCTTTTTTTCCCAAACTAGAATAAAAAGGTATTTCTTCTTATTCATAAAAATCTTTGATGGTATATGTAGAGCCTGAGATTAATTCACTCTTTTCTTAGTATTTGATGAGTTTTCAGACTCTCTTCTGAATGAATGACTGGGTTCACCCAGTCTAGACTGAGGCTCATGAGCCAATGCTGTCAGCTTATTTCTCCATGGGGAATGGGCAAAGCCCTTGTAAAGAGCATGGCTCTTTTCTATTCATGGCCTTGGAGTCAGGAGATTGTCTAGGAACTTAGAGCTATTTTCTTTAAGTAGATGGAAATACCTGATCTCCTTATGGACTCTGACAAAAAGGCAGACTTGCATGATGCTTAAGTGAGCAGTTCTTATTTTTAGTAAGGGGAGCTCAGTGTGTTTGGGTATATAAGGTCAGCCCTGAATCTGGGACAAGTTTGCTGATGAACCTGAAAGAATGTCAGCTTTAAATGGGATGGGTTTGTCTTAAATTTCCAGCTTTGTCAGTCAGCAGTAAACTGTACTTCAGTGAAGATAATCCGTGGGTCTGTGCCTGTTTTTAACATTATGTGAGTTAACATTTACAAAGGCGCCCAGCCCCATTGTGGTTTTAGCATATCCATAAAAGTTAGCAGCTTTCTGCACACTGTCTTCTCTCTCTGCTAGTTTCTTCTCTGCACACATGGTGGGCATGGGTGCTTGGGGATGTGATATCCACCGGGGGATTTAAGTGCTTGGCAACCAAACCATGTATATTCACAAGAAAATATTCCTCACCCCCACAGAAACTTCTACTTCCTGTCTTACACTCCTCCTCAGCACTTTGAGTTTTCTTAAGGTGAGAATTAGGAACAGGTGGAAGAGTGTGAGGCTGCCCACAGAACTGAGATCAATGCAGGAAGAGCGAGGCAGGGACAAGAGGGAAATCTGAGTAACTCAGCCAGGAATTGACATCAAAAGCAACCTATTCAAAGGAGCAGACTGACTTGGGTACTGGAACCACCTTCACACAAGGTGGAAAATATAAGACAGAGAGAAATGATGGGTAAAGTCGTCCATACTGATATTGCAGGGAGATCAAGACTATGGTTGTGTCAATAAGAGAATCAGAGCCTTTGTCTCCAAGGCACTCCAAGAGTCCCTTTACTGCTATAGCTGACCCAACCATGTAGTGATTGTTAACCTAATAAGCTGATTTTCTTGAAAGCTTTAGTGACAAAGAGACAGAAAATGAAGTGACTTGGTCTTGTAGCCAGAGCAACTGTCCTCGCCAATGTAAGATGTACAGAACAAGACTATGAACAAAAGACATAGACTGGGGGACAGATCTGAGCCTGCTTTGGTCCTGAGGGGCAAGCTGTCTTGACAGGATCCAAATTCTTGCAGGGCCTAGGCACTGCACATCCCAATGCCTTGTGGTTTCCTTGCATATGTTAAATGAGTTCTCCAAGGCGTTGGGGAAGGACCATGGAGAGCGGATAGTGTTGAACAGAGGCTGAGCATGGGGACGGACACGATTTATTTCCTGTGACCATAAGGTAGGCAAATTCTAACTATCCTTTGCTTCGTTATAATGGCATCTCCCCCAAGCATATGCTTTGCACAATTGGATGCTCTATATCTGATACCATGAGGTATCACTCAACAAATTCTCTGTAAGAAATGAAGAAAAGGAAGAATAAGCCTTCTTTCTAAAACAATACTACCTATGTTTGTGATTCCTAACCTTTCTCTGCCTCGATTCACCTTGAAGATTTCCTGTCATGTGATATCCCATGTCCCACAGATTGGATCTCTTCCAAGAAACCCAAATTCATTCCCTGACTGTGTGCTCTTACCTGAGTAGAAATTCTTCTTTCTCTGATAACAACAAAAAGTGGACACACTCCTTAAAGGTTTCTTTCTCCTTTGTGTCCCTGAGTCTTTCCTAGCCATCTCCAGCAGCAATGCCTCCAACCACAGGGCTAAGAAATTGATCCTTTAAAAGAGGCAACCATCTACATTAAGCCTTCAAGAAGTTGAGGTGCTTAGGAAGAGTGGTAAGACAGGACAGGGAAAGCTGCTACACATGCTGTGTGTGTAACTATAGGCAAAGAGCTGTGCAGGGATTTTTGTAACACACTTCCTCTTAGGTACCAGATAGCAATGCTGGAGTAGGTAGTTACTAGCTGTACTAAAGGAGGAGTAAACTGAGCATGTAGGGTATGATGCTTTAAGCCCTTATGCATACAGGTATTGTTTAGCAGAATCAGGGACTAAACTCATATTTTTCCTCATTCGGAAGGCCTTGCCTCCTGAAGTATATACACACCAGCTCAAGGTCTTATGACTTTGAAGAGCCAGAAAACACAAGTCCTCTAGATGCAGCTAAACACCACGATGTCAAGCTTCAGTGATGTCCCTCTCTAGCTGGCTTCAGGGAGGTTTCTCATGAATTCTTAAATTGTTCAAAGGAAATACATTCTTCTTGGTAGGTTCTTTGATAAGGTATGAAAGCATAAAATCTCTCCTCGATTTGCAAGCAAAGGAACCTCAGACTGTATGATAAAAATACAAAGAATCCTTGTGCTACTGTAGTGTGCAGGGAGCTTCTTTATGTTCAATTATTCTCATGTTACGTTACCCAGTGCACAATGGCTTGACCTTTTATGTTAGACATGGGAAGAGTCACAAACTATGAGGATGGTAAGGGAGCTATACCAATCCCCCTTTCCTGCTGAAATCATCTGTTCCTTCCTGACTGCCTAATCAGGGAACTGCTCTCTACCTTCCACCCCAGCAAGCAATAAAAACAGCACCTCCTCCAGACAAAAATCAAGAGAAAGAGGAAATGGAGGATAAGAAACGACTTGCAGATGGATGATCTAAGGAGCTAAAGTTCCTTTGGAATTAGGGAGGGTGGCAGAGAAAAGAAATCAGGCATCCCTTGTGGACCATGCAGATATGATTGGATGACTCAGGAAAATGCTGATAGCACTTAAACATCTCCACCTGGAGGTTCCATGGATGGTACTTAAAACTGAATATGCCCCAAAATGCATCAGATATCATCATCTTCTTACGCTTTCAGAATCACCCATCTTCTACCCAGTTGGCTAAGCTGAAAACATAAAGAGTATTGTGCATGCGTATTCTAGGTCTTACAGTGTGCCCGTGCCTCTGCCAACACTCCAAGTTGCTTTTTGCTTCTTACTCCTCACTCCTCCTCACTTGGATTATTCTCTACAGGGTTCCCTCTCCCCATTTTTATCCTGCTGCCTGAGGGTCTTTCTCAATTGCAAACCCAATCCCTTTCCTCTTCTGAGTAAATCTTCCTACTCCCTTGTTTCTTTTAGGGCAAATTCCAACATGTGATCACTTGCTGCAAAATTTCTAATTGTCTGTCAAGAGTGTCCAACCTGTCTCCTGTAAGCTGTATATATTCCAGGTATAGTTATGTAGTTATGAGTGTGGTCCAACACAAATCAAAACATTGTGTGTGTGTGTGTGTGTGTGTGTGTGTGTGTGTATGTGTGTTTCTTTTGTCACTTGATTGTGTGGTTCTCAAGTGTGCACATTGCAGATGAAAACTTGTTACGGTGGGTAAAGTTTGGACATACCTGCTTCTTGCTGCTCCTGTCTGTATTCTTCAATTGTGTTCCTTAAAGTAGTCCATGTTCCTATGTTGAGTTTATTAGCCTTCTTGTGTTTCTCCGACATTTACAGGATCTATGGCATTCTATACATTCCTACATTCTATACATCTATACATTCCTCTGTGCCTTGAAGACTCAGTTCCACATCTATTCCTCTGGAAGTGTACCTGAAATCCCTCAGTCTGGGTTAAATATGCTTCTGGTGTTGAGCAATGGCTGAAATGATGGCTTGAACTACTTTTAATGTTGGGAATGGAATCTTGAACCTGGTGACTGCTAGAAAACTGTATTCTATCCTGTGCTTTTAATTCTGGGTTGAACTTTTCTTGAAAATAGTTTGCCTATTAGTTTGTTCTCTCCATGCCTTTGGGGCTGAGCTAGAAAGTCAAGATCTACCAAAAACCTTTATCAATGGATTTTTGAAGCTTTTCACTTAAATAATCCAAGGCTCAGAAATGTGTGTCTGTGTTTTACATTTCAATAGGAGAATGACTCAGAAAGCATGTTTTCACTTTTCTAAAGAAGCTAGAATGATCTCTTTCAGAAGCTCTGGAAAAAGGAGGACATTGAGGGTCTAAGGGAAAAAATAGGAGAATAAAACCAATGTTTACTTTGCAATAAACTGTTTCTCACTAGGTCTTATACCACAGTTTTATCTATTCACATCTAATAAGCTAATACTTCTAACAGGCAGTCTTGTAAGGTGGCTATTATAGCCACTATGTTGTCAGAATGAGAAGGAAGTTAAAAGAAGGTGGAAATTGGTCCAAGGCAATTTGTAAGGTTGTAATTTTAAAAAAGATATTTCCCTAGTTGTATCATGCCATATTTCTAAAGAAAATACCCAGTTTGGGGACGATAAATAAATGAAAGAAAATGTCTCACCGGAGATAGTTAATGGAGAAGTAAATACTGTATCCACTCTTGTTTTTGAAAGAAGAGATGCTTTCAAATACTTAAATGCAAATAAGCCTGGTATATCATCCCAAGACACAGCAGTTAAGGCATCTCATCTTCTTAAGAGTCCAGTTCCAGTACCTACTCAGTAAGGCCACCCTTAGCATCTGTCAATGGGCTCCATTGTTGCCTGCTCCCAGTTCCCAATCACCACTGACTCTCTTTACTATCATCAAGGTTCATAAAACTCCCTGGTGCAGGAGGGACGGTGTACTTAATACTAAATACTTAATACTTAAGTTCAGCCTCTGAATGAAGACTGAACTTTAGATCCAGCCAGATTTGACACTGTGGATGTTTAGTTCTTCCCCTCCAGGAGGTCTTGAGTCAGCTTTATCTCCAACTGCACAGGATGGCCCTTTGGCTGTTTAGAGTTTTAATGCTTTTTATGGTACTTGTTCCCTTAACAAATATTTATTTATTCCATCACAGGCTTCTTGAACAATGAATGTGCTGTAGTTCTGTTAACCTGCTTATTTTGTATTAATAATATCTATGAGCTATGTCCACTGCCTATCTTAGCTGTTTACATCCAGTTTCTTGTCCCTGGGGGATCAATAGGGAAAAATAAGGGAGCCTTCTAATTATCTTCCAATATTTGTTCTGTAGCCTACAACCATTTTCTCAACTCTCTATCATAATACTTGCAATATTTTTCTGTAATTGTTCCTTTTTATACAGTTCTTTTTTATCTTAAATGTGAACTCCTTGCAGGGAATTTCTCTGCAGATGGTGCAAGCATGTTGAATAAATGCATAAATGGACTGCCTGTAAGGAAGAAGAGAGCCCTCAAGACCTGAAGAGTACAAGGAGGCCGTGGAACTATCACTTCGGTGTCGGGGCTTTAGGTTCTAGAGCTGATCAAAGGGCTTGGTGCCACTGAGTGCCACCCTTACCATTCATGAAGATGATGAGTTTACTAAGCTGTAAATAAAAGGATGTGGAAAGAAGGGGCCATCACCAGTCAGGATTCTCCTGTCTGTTATTTCAGTGATTAGCTGTATCCACTGAACAACTGAAATTGTTGTGTTAGAAAGCTAAGCATCAGGTTGCACATGGTGGTGCACATTTGAAATCCTAGCACAGAGAAAAGAATATTGTCAGTATAAGGCCTACATGAGGAGAACTTGCCCCAAAATAAACACAAATTAACAAGTAGCAGTAACGACAATTAACCATAGATATAAAAAGGCAAGACAGTAAGCCTCGTCTGAGTGTTTTCACTTCTAATTCTCCATCTCCCTTGCAATGTGACACATCTCGATAGGAACAGGTATGCCCTTACACGTCTCCCAAAGCACTTCTGTAGGTATATGTTTTTAATAGGGTGTGTTTGGGGTGAAGATAACAAAAATGCATCCAATCGTTTAGCAACTGTGTTTCAGAATAACTAGATAAAGCCTCCCTTGTGGAATAGAGAGATAACAGCCAAGATTTTCATTACCTTGAAGTGGGCTGGGAAATAGGTATTTCTGCCAAAGGCTAGCTGGAGGATACTCAGCGGATGGATTGACAGGTAAGAAATGGATAGATGGCTTAAATAAATAGACCGAGAACACAGTCACATTAGGGAGGCACATGATTGTATAGAGAGAATGAGGGTTGTATAAATGGGGAAATAATATGTGAATGTCTATGAGAGTGGGTTGCTGACGGAAGCACGAACTTGGTACGCTGATGTCTGACGGCGGAGTGGCTGGATGGACTGAAAGACTGATAAATACCTCTACCAGGAAAAGAGCAGGCAGATGGGAAGTTGTTGTGGTGTAAACAGGAGGAGGAGAGGACCTGGTGCAGAAGAGAAGAAAGGATAAAAATGGAAGAAGGAAAAATAAGGAGAGAAGTGAAGGTCTGAACCGGGGGGCGGGGGAGAGGTATGCCATACCCTCACACTGAACACAGAGAATAGAAACTCAGTTA